>NC_028643.1:77731273-77923800 GCF_001406875.1 Solanum pennellii | reverse complement strand
GGGGGGGGGGGGGGAGAAAAAGAGATTAGACCCACATCATCAATTTTGAGGAAAAAGAAACCCATGTACATAAGTGATAAACATTCTTTTTTAGTTCACAGTCTAGGAGTTTTTCGAACCACTGCAAGGATATGGAAGAGAACTCGCTAGCATGATGGAACTGAACAGTGCAAAAATCAAACATTTCATATGAATGCCAATGAGATGCGAAAATTGACAGAGAAACCAACTAAAATTGAGGTGGTTTAATTAGAAGACAAAATATCTTACTCAACAGCTACAGCTAATTGCTTCACGACAGAGGCTGGAGGAATGACATCTCTGTCCCGATGTTTTGACTCTTCCACCGTCAAACCTGATTCAGAGTCCTTGAGGAAGTAAAGAAATTCATATCATTAGAAAAAACAAAATTAAGGACATGTAACTGCACATTTACATAATTCTTTTGACTCTAAGAATAAAGAAAATTTGTTCGAACATACAAGAACTAGTTATTGTATTTTTAAAGCCTTGAAATGTTCATTAAGTATATAATACTCGAGCATAACCTAGGTTTGACAACAGCATTAACTCTTGACTTGCAAAAAGATGACTAATCTTTAGCCTCAAGCAAGTACCAATAAGGGCTTCTGCAAGTATAGGTCATGTATATATAAGCACCTTTCCAAAACAATATGAAATGGGGACAGAGTCGCTAACAAACAGCTACCATTGCATGTCAAAAGGTAGAATTAGGTGAGAAATAACCATGGGCATAAAAGCAGCTAAAGGAATACAGAAGAGCGAATGCTTTGTATATTAAGAACCTTGGTTGTAGAACAAATGGATAACTCACCTTTGAATCAGGTATTTCTCTCTCACTCGTGAAGCAAATATTTTCATCAAAAATTGCATATGCCATTCCTGGACTTGCAGCTTTGTCAGTGCCTTCAGTTCCTCTTTTTCCTATTCTTATGTTCTTAAACCTCTCCTGCCAGTCCTGCTTGGCCTTTATTGGTGGAGGCCTCTGCCTTGAATTCTTTTCGTCCTGGCAATAAGGCATCCGTAAGATTACTTAACAGCAGCTCAATATACTATCAGATGTATACAACAAAACAAACAGCTAAAATCAAGTCAAAGATACCTAAAACATAACAGTTTGAGATAAATTAAGAAATTAAAAACAACTATGTTGAAATCAATTTGTACCTACTTTGCTCCTTGTGGAAAAAAAAGCAAAAGAAAACTGAAGGATTGAAATTAGCCAGCTAAATCTTCCTACATTAGCTTAACAAATCATAGTACCCCGATCTACAGAGAGGATAAAAATAGTTTAATTATGAAAAATCCTCAATCTGCCTATATTAGCTAAACAACGCGTGGTAACCCGATCTGCGGGCATAACGAAAATAGTTTAACTATGATAAGTCCTCAACCTATCGACATTAGCTTAACCAAGCATATTACCCCGATCTACAGGCAGGATAAAATAGTTCAACTTTGATAAATCCTCCGTATATAGAGCTGAACAGAGCAACGGGACAGATTCATATAGCCAACCCCAACTAATTGCCAATTGAGTCATAGTTGATTAATATATAATGAATTTAGCTAGTTGACTTTGAACTTCTAATCATAAATCCAAACGAGATTAAACTCAAAACTCGAACATTCTCATTTTTTCTCACATTATCATCTTCTTCATCAAATTAAATTAATAAAAAAAAAAAAAACTCCGAGTCATATGCATTCCAACTGGAAAATGCCGGAAAATCAGAACGATAACAATCACAAGGAAACAAACAAAACGAACAAAAAATTTACCTTAGAATCGTCCTTATCGTCTGAAATCTCGTTCGTTGACGTCACCGGCGATTGTTTATCCGAATCTGTTCCAATTTTGAATGTCCGATAAAGCAAAAAAAAAATGTATAGAGGCTATAGAAACTAATTTTTACAGTAATCAGAAGAAGAAGAAAAATAAAAAAAATGAGATGGATATACCTCGATCGTTGATGAGATCAGATTTTTTGATATCAGTGAAAACTTTCTCCGCTTTAGCTGCCGCAGAATGGAAGGCCGTCTTTGCTCTAGATACGAATGACGCCTCCATTTCCTCCGCCGAGTTCGTCGGAAAATTGATGGATTTATGGAGGGAACAAATAAAATCAATGGGAGTCAAACACGCTAATCCGTAGACGGCGTTTGTCAAATTTTAGAGAATATTGATAATGCTTATCATTTTCTGCTTATGCTTATACTTATATACTAAATTAAAATTAACATAAACTTGGCTAAATTATGTTGCTATCATGTTTCCTACTATATTTGATAAAACTATATTATAAGGTAATATAACAATTAAATTCATGAAATTCAAGGAACCTTCTCATTTCCAACTTTAGAATGTGCAATTTATTGGATGAATTATGATTGATGATGTAGAAAATCAACTTTTGGACTATTGAGTAGTAGATAAATTTTATTTTAAAATATAATTTGGCGTGATATGATTAGTTTTAGAACAAAGAAGATACGTATTCAGTACTTTAAAGAAAAAGCGGACGTTGAGTTTAAGTAGAAATTTAAAAGTTAGGTATATTCTATTACGTTAATTAACGAACTCCGAGTGAGGCCACCGCCCACCTAGCAACGACTCTGACTCTAAAATTATCATCTGTATCCATTAACGTATTAATAGCTTTGGATAAGACAAAAAATACGTGTTAAATATTGTAAGTGGCAAAAAAATATTTTAACGAGTGTTTAGTTTAAACTTCAAATTATAAGAATCAAAACTAAAGAAATTTGAATATGATAGTATTAATTAGAGTCGACAATCAAAAGGGTAACAATTTTTATCAAAAATTCCAAAAGGACAACTCATTAATTATGAAACGAAAAGGACAACAATTTTTAACGCCGTGTAAATCGATTCTAAAACGAAGCTCAAACTCCAATGAGCCTTACGAGACTCAAATTCCAACGAGCCTTGTAAGGTTCTGCCAGTGAGCCTTACAAGGCTCAACCACCAATGAGCCTTGCAGGCTGTTATTTTTTAAAAAATATTCTCGTTTTATTTTTTTGTTTGTTAGAAGTCGAACAATAATAATAACACATAGTTGTTGATATGATGCATAAAACGATATTTAATATATATATTCGGGGGAAAAAAAGTTTAACGAAGATTATTCGTCTGACCAACCTTGTCATATCATAGCTCCGCCCCTGAGTGAGCCTTACAAGACTCAACCGCGGCTGTTATTTTAAAAAATTAAAAATTTCTCATTTTATTTTCTTGTTTGTTAAAAGTTCAATAATAATAATAATACATAGTTGTTGATATGATGCATAAAGATAGCTTCTAAAAAATAGTTTAAGAAGAAAACCAGATCTTTTTTATGCATCATATCAACAACTATGTATTATTATTATTATTCGACTTTTAACAAACAAAAAATAAAACGAGAATATTTTTTTAAAAATAACAGCCTGCAAGGCTCATTGGTGGTTGAGCCTTGTAAGGCTCATTGGCGGCTGAGCCTTACAAGGCTCATTGAAATTTGAGCCTTGTAAGGCTCATTGAAATTTCAGTCTCGTTTTAGAAAATCTGATTTACACGGCGTTAGAATTGTTGCTCTTTTGGTTTCAAAAATAATTGAATTTTCCTTTTAGATTTTTCAAATAAAATTGTTACCCTTTTGATTCCGGACTCGTATTAATTAATTTTGTGTGCGGCTGACGGCCACCTAAGCAACAACTCCAAATTACTTGTCTTCCGTGGTGGCTCAATGGCTTAGAAAATGAGGCATACGCCTTAGGCTTCCAAAAATAGAATGCCCTAATTTTCTACTAATATAAAATTATTATAAGCCCTTTTAAACAAAAAATAATATAATATGTTTTTTTATTTATTTGTCTTTTTAGTTTGTTTCGAAACATTTAAGAACATTTTTTTTATGGATCAGTCTTGAAATTTAACTTCTATGTGATAAGTTTAAGATCACAAGATTAAAAAATATGGTATATATATATAAATAAACTTTTTTAATTTAAAAAAATAACTTTGAATCTCATATATAAAAATAAAATAAAATTTAGGTGTGCAATTTATTTTTGACTTTAGGCCACTAATTAGCTTGAGTTATGTCTTTCATTTATTAACATAATAGTAGTTCGTAATAAAAGTGGGAGTATATAAGTATTTTGAATGACAGATGAATATATATTGAGAAACTTTCACATATAGCCACTTAAAAATACCTAATTATTCTCAATACTTGTAGTTTGATACTTACAATTCGTATCTACATGTTATATGTAGGAGAGAGATGCGAGAGAGGGGGGAAAGAGTGGTTAATTGTATATGTATATCGATTAGATAATTGTATATTATACATATATATTTGTATATATGGCAAGCGAGATTGGGAGAGGGAGGAGGGATGCGAATGAGATTGGGAGAGAAAGAAGAGAGGCGAGTGAGAGAGGCCAAAGAGTGGGAGAGAGGTGAATTGTATATGTATATAATTGTATATTATGCATGTGCAACTGTATATTATAAATATATGGCAAGCAAGATTGGAAGAGGGAGAAAAAAGGCGAGCGAGAGTAGAGAGAAGTGAACTGTAGGTTAAATAATTGTATATTATACATATATATTTTTATATTCTGGAAAATTATACATATACAAACGTGACTAATTATACAAACTCGAAGTCAACCCACGTAATTAATGTATAATGTTAGTCGCCAGTAATAATTATAATAAACTATAGCTAAAATAAATAATTAAATATTATAAGTTAGCTTAATCGTGTAATTTTTTCCCATATATTAGAATAAGTGTAAACTTTGAAATGAGTTCTCCTGGCCCATAGTTATTGTCTCTTTCCATTAAAATATATATTAATAACTTCGGTTAAAATATATATATTAAATATTTTAAGCAACGAGAATTATGTTAATATTAATTAATTAATTACTTTCGATTGATCCCTTCCTAGCAATTCTCCAATTCCAAAATCACCTTTCTTTCCGTTAACATATCAATAGTTTGTGATAAAAGTGATATACATTAAGTATTTTTGAATGACAGATGAATATTATTATAATTAATATATAATTTAAATTTTAGAAAGAAAATTTGAAGTTAAGCAAATTTGATTCTGTTATATTGAGAATAATATTTGGAGGCCACTCCCTTTTAATTAACATATTAATACCTTCAATAATTAGTAATTAATTCTTTAAATTTCCATAATTTAGTGATCATGAAGTTGGCTTTGTAACACAATCTATGATATAGTAAACTTATTATCGTAATTGAGTTTGCATTCTCCTTTCTTTGTATTTTTAGCTTATTTATCCAAGTTTTTCAAACAACAACGAGTACTCTCCAAAGAATTCTGATAAAAATAACGTCTTTTAAAATAAGGAAAATTATTTTAATATATATATATATATTTTTGGATAAGCTACTACATTAACATAACCAAGCAAGTACTTGCACTATGTAGATAATTAACCCTATTCTACAAAGCAAGTAAATTGACTAAATTCATTGGTGTTACATATTGTTTTGCATTATTGAAAAGAGTACTAACAAGAATTTTTGCTGTTGCTTCTGTAGGATGAACTTCATCCCAGAAAATGTGATCACTCCTGTTGGGACAATATGTTGAAATAGGAATACAAGGACCTTCAGCATATAATCTTCCTATTCCACAACAAGCAGATTTAACCTCAAGAAAACCTGAAAAATAAAAACGTATTTATAAAAGATTTACAATATACTGTAAGGTACGTTTGAAGTAAGACGTGCATACATTCTATGCTTTTCAGACCTCAATCGAAGGGTAGAATGTATAATAACAAAAACTAAATCATTGAAGATTGTGGCAGGATGGATGGATAAGATCACTCCACCCTTAAGTTTTAACCAGAGCTCTGAGTCTTGAAATCGGAAAAAAAAAAGCCTAGTAATTAAAGAACACTTCTCCTTATATGTATCTTACACAGCGTGTATCTGATTGACTTAGTCAAGGCAAGCCCCAATCAAAAAAAAAAAAGGAACTTATTATAATAATAACCATACCATATTTTGTATGAGGTCAACGAGGAAATCATAGAAGGTTGAGTTAGAGTGCATATTAATAACAAAAGCTAGTAAATCACTTATGGTAGGATGGATAAGATCATTTCATTTTTAAGTTTTAATTAGATGTATCAGATTATATCTCTAGGTATCGAAAGATATCCCAACAAAAAGCACTTCTTCATAAATGTGTCTTATATGACACTTATCTAAATTAGTCGAGACAAATTAAAAAAAAAAAGAAGATAAATATTGAAAAATGAATTTATTGTAATCATACCATATGTTGTTGGATTTTGGATGGAATCAATCAAGAAATCATAAATGTTGAGGTAGGAATAGTTGAAATTTTCCTTGAGATTTGACTTCAATTTTTGCAACATTGATTGTAGAGCTTTATTATAAATTGTGGCCAAATTGTTAGCCTCATCGTAACAATTCTCTAAAGAATTTCGAAGCCTTTGCGATGGAGTGCACCCTAATGGTCCTATACCAACAATCAAATATTTACGTCCACCCAAACCTTGCAGTTGCTGAAATTAAATTAATAAAAAGACAGTCAGATGCATTAAACTTATGTTAATGCTGGGAGTTCTAAAAAGTAATATTCAATGATTAGACATACACAATAATTATTTGCGTAACCAAAAAAAAAAAGAGAGAAGAAAACATGATAAAATACGTTTGGTGTAACGTAATTCATTTTTAAAGATATTTCCTTATGAAAAATATTCAAATTTTTTTTTTTTTTGGATGTTTGGTCGATGAATGAAGTAATTTTCTAGGAGAAAAGATTAGTAATGATATTAGCACATTGGTGGAATTTTTGAATAATAAAAGAGTAATAATAATGTCTATAGTTTGTGTTAGAGTAAGTAACATGAAATTACAAATGAATTATTATAGTTACGAGAAAAATGACTTTTGCCTATAAGTATATATGTAGTTTAAGTTATTTTCCTTTTTTTGATGAATTTTTTTTTACTTCGATAGCCAGATACAATAAAATAATATGTTTTATGATTGTTCACGATGGCAGATCATGAGCCAAATTCTGAATTCGAAGCTGAAACTTACCATTAGTTGGTCCGAAAAGGTGGATATCATTAAATCAATGTACTCTTGTGGTGATTTTGTGAGATTGTTTTTGGATTTTTTGTTGAAATAGTTGAATATATCATTGCTTCCAATAACAATAGCAAATAGAGAATTTTTCAAGTGCTTTTTTGCTGCATTTTCCCCAATCTTTTTAATCAACCTTTGTTGCACTTCATAGAAATACCCAACTTGTTTTGAGAGGTAAATTGTGCCATTCTATCACAAAGAGAGAGAGAAAAACTCATTAGAAAAGTTGAACACGACGTTAGTATACAATACAGTCAAATCTCTTTATAATAACGTTGTCTATCTGACTATTTTAATTATTGTTATATATAACAAAAATATGATTATAGAAACTAGAGAACGGAATATAATATAACCTAAAAGAGAAAACACAAACGTACTCCCTCAAAATGTTTCAAAATATAGGCACTTCCTTAGTTTAGAAAAAAAGCCTAAATTTGAAATACGAGTCATCAATCAAGCATACTATTTTAATATGAAATTAGAAGTAATTTTCTTTCTTAAAATAAATTCCACATATTTATAGAATATAGAAAATTAAAATCTTCCAATAATAATAACGTTATAATATAAAATAAAATTGAATAAATATGTTCTTACATAAGGGTGATCATTGGTGCTATTTAAAATTCCAGCTCCTCCCGAGGCAAAGCTTACACCTTGTAGAAAGACGTTATTCTTGTTGGAATCAGAAAGATACGGTGGTGGTGTAGGTAAACCAATATTTTCAGCTGTCATTTAAAAACGAACAAATTAAGTTCCCAAATATCACATGATAAGCTAACTATATGCAATATCACTGAAATTATAGCATAATTACAGTTAACTAATTAATTATTATCAATTTTTATTTTTTAATCATGAAACCACTCAGATTTCAATTACGTCCTATTAGTATCACTTCATATTATCTGCCTTTTCAAACTTGTTATCTGTTAGCTCGCGTTTGATCATAGATTTTAGATTAGATTTTAAAAGTATATTTTTAAATATCTATTTGATCAATCAATTTTTAGATTTTGAGACATCCATTCGTAAAATTTCTTTCAAGTAAAATATATGTCAAAACACAAATTTAAATTTTAATTTAAAAATCGAAATCAAAATGGAGTTTATATTCTTCACGTCTCTTAATAACCTTAACTAAAAACATTATTCATCTAACATTGCTTTTTTTTTTCTATCTCTCTTAAATTAATGTCTCACTTAAATACATTTTGTTATTTAAAGCAATCAAAGTAAATTAGGGGAACAGAGTAACAATATATGCTTTTTACTATTTTAAAACGTCGAATATTATAAAAAAATTCAATTTTATCAAAACGATTAATACTTGAGTTGGGACGGGAAGAACTCTCGCCGTTCATTTTTATTTGTCTACTAAACTAAAAACAGATATCTATTTTTATTTATTCAGTTTTAAAAATTAAGAGATAATTTATCACTTAGTTCATAATTTACTTTTTTTTATTAACTGTAGACTACGGTCATCTCTCAAATAATTGAATTTATTATATTTTAAAAATGACACAATAAATATTTCATTCGATTTATCATTTCTTCCTACGCATATCAAGCTATAAATATTGAACAAGTAAAAATAGGCGAACGAAAAATAATATTTACCAATAAAGTCAGCAGCATTTTTCCCATTGCTAAATCTTCCAGTTGGTTTGCCACCAGGAAAATCAATTCCATTAAAAAGAAAATTTGCTCTGAAAAATGTCTCCAAATAATTATTATTCCCAACATCTACTAAAGAATCACCAAACACATACATGGCTGGCACTTTTTGTGCTCTTGACATATTAAATTGCAAAACTAATAAAATTGCAATTATTAAAACACATGAATTTAGTAATTTAGTTTTGGTAGAAGCCATTGAACTCCAAATTGAATATGAAGTTAGACAATAGACAATTTATATTGAAGTTGTGTTGAATTTAACGTCATTATCAAAAAGAGTAATTATTTAGATTTTTAAAATAATCCTACATAGAGTCAATAAATAAATAAATTACCATTAATGCAATCTAGTCTTTAGTCAAAAACATGAAACAAAAAATTAAAATGAAATCACGAGAACCTCAAAATATTATGCGTTTTTTCTTTATGAATTTAAGTTATATGCATTGTTAGTATAAACAAATCTCAGTTTGTATTGAATACTATCTCTTATAATAACGATATATATAACTTAAACTTATTGTTATTATTATTATTGAATTTGTTAGAATAAAACTTCTAATTTGGGTTAGCTTACTAAATAGCTTAGTAACAAGAAATTAACAACTCAATCAGATATTTTTAAGTAGTCTTTTTCTTGCATTTGGATGTTTGTCATATTTAACTAATTATTTTCGTGTATATTAAGTTAATTACATGTGTTATTTAATTTTGTTAAAGTATAAGACATAAAGTCTATTCATAGTAGTAGTATTTATTTAATATATTTTGTCATAAAGTCAAACAAGAGATGCAAAGATAAAGACTTGTTATGACTTATGGTTAATGCAAAAAAAATATATAGTATAATGTTTAGTTGTTTGATGTTTTATAAGAGAAATTATATATAATATATTTGATAAAATGCAAATATCGAGCGGGGATAGCTCAGTTGGGAGAGCGTCAGACTGAAGATCTGAAGGTCACGTGTTCGATCCACGTTCACCGCATTAGTTTTATTTTTTAGTTTGTGATTTTACGATTTTTTACATGACATTTTCTCTATTATATCCCTTTTTCGTCCACGATTTGATATATATGTATATATCTAATTTAATTCGGACTCCATTAATTAGATCACATTTACATGTTAATTCATTATGTAGTCGAATGTTAAAATTTGTTAAACTTGATTTTTTTTTCTATAGGCAAGCTAGATCAAAAGTTCAAAACCATTTGTCAAGCATTCAAGCTAAGATCAAAGAGCAAATATGTTAATTTGAAGTTTCCTAAAGAAACAAGTAAGGTCAAAAGTTCAAGATCATCTATCGTAATTTAAATATTTTTTTTAAATCACTTAATACGATCTCAGCTCTTACATGATGTGTTCAATCCATGCTCATCGCTTAGGGCTCATGCCTAATAAAGGAAGCGTTTCACATCAAGAATTTCTCTATTTTTAGTATTTGAATTCGATATTCAATTTTGTTTATGAACATGAACATTCATCTATCCCATTATATTTTTCGATGCTCTTGTTAAAATTAATCAAACTCCATAATCAAATTTCGAGTTTGATAGAATTAGCAAGAAATAGAACAACAAAATCATACCTCAAAAGTACACTCCCATCGGTCTTTAATCATTCGTTGTGTCTCTTTTTTATACACTCTTCGAGAAAACATTGCTTATGAGTCATTTTTGACTATTTTATCGTCATTTTAGACTTACAGTATAATTTATTCGTAAAATATTTACTTTATTGAGATGTTTGTACTCTTCAAGAACAATTACTATAGTACTAAAAATCAGCTTGAACAGCTAAAACGACAAATAATTTGAGATACAGAATAATACAAAAACTTTCCCTTTAGATATTTGCAAGAAATTGATTACAACAAAAAGTATAATTTAACATTATATAGACAAAAAACCTGTCTACAAAGTTACCTTGGTGTATTTTTTTTTTTTTGTGTGTGTGTGTGTTTCTATGCTCAAAATATGCAAAATTACAAGGCAATAAGTTGTTTTACATTTAGTGGGAAAATATATTTGTTGTTTCCATCAAAAGTTGTGTTGATAATTAAACTATCAGTAGCTTCAGTTGGATGATATCTGTCCCAAAAAACATACTTATTTCTATTGGGACAAACAAGAGCAACTGGGGTGCAAGGGACTGTAGCTTTTAGTCTTCCAAGTCCACAACAAGCAGATTTCACTTCAGTAAAACCTGGAAAAAAAATGATAAAAGAATAACTATAAGTGTATGAACACGTTTGCTTCTTAAAATCTGGGACTGATCGAAATAATAATATAATAATATCAGTTCATAATTGTTTAGTTGGGTAATAGGACGGTTGCAAAGTTAAGATGTCTTTTTGAAAATTCAAGACAACTTCAATAGTAACCTTATGTCTTTTCGTAATATTTAAATATAATTAACGACAGTTGTAAAATAAGTGATATAACTAAAAGAGCATTTGAAATCGCCTATATGATAATTTCACAAGTGTATATATTTCTAAAGTAAGGAAGTTTGTGATTTTAGTCCATGAAATATCGATAAATTATGAATTTTTGTCCTTGTAACTTCGCTAGCTGACTTGCCAGCGCTTGGATTCTCGAACTCTAAGAGCGGATTTCTGGAATTTGTTCACATCCGATTCGATGGCATCTGTCCGCTTTGGAAAAAAGGGTGTGAAATATATCTGAACTTTGACCGAAATTGTTATTATGTAACCAAATTTTAAAAAGATCTTTTACCCCTTACACTATTTAATAGTGTATTTTAAAGGTATATATGTATCCATGTGGACATAAAAAATATTTCATAATTATAAATAGTAATGTGTCCACGTGGGAACATACATATCTTTAAAATACACTAGTAAATAGTTTAAGGGTAAAAATATTAAATAACTAGAGTAAAAGATCCTCCATAAAATTTAATACCGTAAAAGCAATTTCTGCCAAAGTTAAAAAAAAACTTCAGACCTTTTTCCCTTAACATTTGATTAAAAGCAACATGTACATTTAATTTTTATTGAATTTGAAATGTATTCTTTTTATCATTCTGCTTGTGACTTTTTATGTATTATCTCTAATTAATTAATGTAATCATTTTATATTTTGATGATAATATAGTTGTATATAGAATCTGAATATAGTATATTTTCTATGTAAAGGTGTCAAAAATAAGGTGAAATACCACAAGGACAAAAAAAATAAGAATTTATCGAAATTTGAGAGATGAAATGTACAAATATCTCGTATACTAGAATCATTCCATGTGACATTATTTTATGTTCACTAACATAATTTTTAAAATCCGCTTCTTTGGTAAGTTTATATATTAGTATTTCATGATGCGTTAAATTTAAAATTTTGAATTTATTTCTATGAGACAAGAAAAATGAGTTATTGAAATTTAAAATTTACCGTGAATAGTTGGATTCTGAACGATATCGAGCAACAAAGCGTATGTGTCGATAAATGAGTAATTGATATCTTTGAGCTCATCCTTCAATCCTTTTAGCATAGTTTGAAGTTGTTGGTTATATTTATCTGCCCAAAAATTAGCTTGTTGGAAGCATTCATTTGAATTATTTGCACTTTGAAATCTTAGTAATGGCATGCATCCAACTGATCCTATTGATGTTATCACAAATTTTCTTGCACCTAGACCATGTAATTGCTGAAATCAAAAAAAAAAACAAAAAAAACAATTAGTTAGTGGATAAAATGAGAACAATACAATTTAAAATTAAATAGAAAAACAAATAAAAGAAGGAGGACTATTAGGAATATTTTATGAGATTTTTCTATATTTTTAAAACGGTCGATAAAGATATCTTTTAGATTAATCAGTCAGCTGGTTGAGTCGGTTTTTTTTATTAAAAAGGAGTTAGGTATCTAATAGGTGTGTTTATTACGAAGAAAAATGTTTTTTTTTCTCTAAATAATCTTGGGAAAAAATAAGTGATTTTTTTATCTCAAAAATAAAAGAATTATTATCTCAAAAACAATTACATAGGGTGGAGGGTGGTGGAATGGTCATAGAGATGGGGTTCGAGACGATATTGGATGGGTTGGGCAGAGATAATAAACTTAAAAATTGTTTATAAAACTTGTTTTTTTTTTTTTAATTTTCAACACCAAATAGCAAGAATTTCAGTTCCTCAAAACAATTAATTCTGTTTATATATGATAAGCAGATCGAGGTAAAGTCAAAATTTAAAGCTTATAAATTGGAGATTTTAGTCTTTTTAAGCTACTAAATTTTAAATTAAACAAATATATAGCTATTAAACGAACTTCTTCTTTTTTAAGTTACTAAAGTCGATCGAATTCGTAAGCTATAACGTAGCAAATAGAAAATGTACCTTTAGTTGTCCTTGTAAAGTAGAGATCATTTCATCAACATATTGTTGGGGTGCTTTTGTCTTTGAGATTTTTGAATCAGATTTAAAATAATTAATTATATCATTACTTCCAATGACAACAACAAATATAGATTTTGATAATTTCTTCATTCCAGCATCACCTCCTAATTGCTTCACTAATCTTTGTTGCACCACTGAGAATAACTGCACTTGTTGAGACACATCAAGTGCAAAACTCTGCAAATAAACAAAATAAAATGTTGTTAATTAGTACATAAATGGTATTATCAGTTCAGTAAAATTCAATAATTTTAATTCAATTTTATATATTGTATTGATAAGCTCATTGAATTAATAACGTTCTGAACTCATTATTATAAACTTCTAATCTAAATTCAATTAAATGTAAATTTTGAATTCGAGTTTGAAGATTTTCTAGTGATTTGTTACCTCCTATAAAAAAAATCCATGTATTCCAATTACACTAATAAGTGTTTTGAATCACAATACGTTAGAATATGAATAAATTACATAACAGAAAATACAGCGGGGATAGCTCAGTTGGGAGAGCGTCAGACTGAAGATCTGAAGGTCACGTGTTCGATCCACGTTCACCGCATAAATTTTTTGTTTCATTTTCTTCATGAAAAAAAAATATATATATTTGCTATTTCTAATTTAAGCTAAGTTTTCCATTCAACGTCTTACTTTCTACATACAAAAAGATTTTTTTTATATTTCTATTTTTAATTTAAGCTAGTTTTTCGATTCAAAATGTCTCTGAAAATTATTGTTTTGTTTCATGTATTTTATCTAAAATGTAAAATAAAGGCGAGAGACATTAAGGAATCAGTAAAGGTTGTGGTGAGATAAATAAAATTTCTTAAATTTTTAATTTGAAATCACAAGCTCGAGTCCAATAAGATCATGATAAAGAATATATTCTCCATTAACGAGCCTCACGCGATAGAGGTTATGTCATTTTGGGCTTTGCTCTAACCGAAGTTATTGCATCATTTGTCCCAATAATAACTTTTCTGATCTCATCCGTATTCCAAGAGAGTTAGTAATCATTTACGGTGAGTGAATAAGCCGGAATGGATCTTGTGGTTAGACTAATTGGTCGAGAAGGCTAGTGAATTTCCTGCTATGGCGAAGTGAAAGATCTTTCACTACAGTGAAAAAAAAGACGAGTGAAAACAAGACGAGCGAGAACAAAGCAAGTTTCGGTGGTGGACTCTCTGATACTCCAACCCTAATTCTCAGAGATTCCATTTCGATTTAAGCTCGAAAACCCGTATCTTGAATAGTGACTAGATAAAAGCCCCCAAACAAATACAAAAACTAAGATGGATATATATGTCTTACAATTAATTCACCATTGGTGGTCCTAAATATTCCAGCTCCACCAGAAGCAAAGCTTACACCTTTTGGAAACTGATTGTTCTTGTCAGACAAGTATGGGGGAGGTGTTGGTATTCCTAATTTCTCAGCTGCCAAACAATTAAAATGCAAAAAATAATAATCATTAATGAGTTACTTTACAGAAAATTAAATAAATACATAATAAAGTTTGCATCCATAATTCCACATGCTGTAACAACAAAATAGTGGATGTAGCAGCGATAATAAAAAACTTAGTATAATCTCATATGCAGAGTTTACGGAAAAAGGTGTGTATGTAGTCTTATATTTCAACTTTGTGAGAATAAAGATATTATTTCTGATAAACTCTTGACTCAAGTAAAATATATTTTAAGCTCAAATTCTTTTTTTAAAAAAAATACAATAAACCCCACATATAAAATAGGATTTTTTAATCGTAACAAAACGATAAATAAAACATAAGCGAAACAAAAGAAGCAACAGATAATTATAGATCATAAAATAATGAAGAGATATTATTATAACAAATAAAGAGAGAGAAAAAGTAAAAAGTTTGTTCCATCACTCAAAATAGAAACAATCCTCCACCAACAAATTAATAATTGCCTAAGTTGTGTTTGTATACAACTAAACTAAAAAAAAAAGAAAGGAATAATCCATGTGTCATGTTTTATAGTATTAATGATACTATATAAGTATTATTTAATGAAATAATTACTATAACTATCCTTAAAATATATAACTTATTTGATCTTAATCATGTTATGCTATTACTAAGTATGATTATAAAAACATGGTGTTAAAATGTAAATTCAAAATTAAAGAACTTTTAAATATAAAAATATATTATATTTGGACAAACATTTATACCATAAAATATATTATATTCGAACAATCGACCTTAACTGACTCCGTTGTTTCATAGTGAAACGATATATACAGTTGCGGAGTCAAAACTTCGATTAAGCGTTGTCAAAATATAAAAAAGTAAAATTGCATAGCGATATCGAAATCCTCAACTACATACGGCTCCACCACTTTATATATAAAATATAATTTTTCGTTAAATACACCTCGACACTACCTGACTCCGCCGTTTCACAAAGGAAAGAATCCATGCATCTAAGAGTTTTCAATGCACAATTTATACAATACGTACCCCCACTTGCAGCTAGTGATACATAGTGCCATTTTACAACTAAGATGATTTCGACATTACGGCACTAATTAGAATGTTATTTTTGAAATTTATTTTTTCTATTTTTATCGAAAACAAATATTTTTTTTTAATTTTTTTTTAAATAGAAAAAAATATTTTATGAACATTTTGAACAATAGATGGAAATAGTTTAAATAACGACAAAATTAAATTTGTTACTTAATATAGTCATTTAGTCAGATAAAATTCAGTGAACATACGTGAAAATTAGACGATCGAATAAACACTTACCTATAAAATCAGCAGTATTTTTGCCATTAGAAAATCTTCCAGTAGGTTTTCCACCAGGAAAATCACGACCATTATAAGGAAAATTAGCTTTAATAATAGTAGCTATATGATTATTATTACCAACATCAATTAAAGAATCACCAAACATATAAGCTGCTGGTACTAATTGTGCTTCACATATTCTAAAATAACATATGATCAAAAAAAAGAAACTAAAAAAAGAATAAATAGCCATTGATAATTATTTTTTTTCTAAAAATAATTAAAAATGGCTATTTCTTCCACTATACTGAATTTATTTTTTTTATGATAAAAATGGGCACTATTTATAAAGATGAATTTTAGTGTTGGTGTAAGTGGTATATATAATAGCTAGGATAAAGAAGACGCAAAACCAATTTACACGTTATTGTGTGAACGAGTTGAATTATTTTATTTCAATTGAGTGATTAGAAATTATATGCTTTTTTTCATGGCCACATATTTTTGATATGTAATATATTGTCCTTCTAAAATGGAGCCGCTTTATATGAGATTCGTATTTATATTAAATCAATATATTTTACTATAATTAAGCAGTAAATGATTATGATAGAGAACTAATAAATTGTAACTGATGTCTTATTTTATGTGCGAGAGGTCATATGACAGGTAAATGATCAGAAGATTGAAAAATATTTTTATATATTCTAATTTCTATGTATTTTTTATTTAATTTTATAAAGTTAAGATAATTATTTTTATTTTCTTAAATTTTGTATTAAATGAGAATATGTGTTAATATTATATTATTGGTTTGATAGTGGTGTCAATTCAAGTGTAGGGAAGATCCATTATAACTTCTAGTCAATTTGAAAGCAAGTTAAGACTATTGTTTTGGAAAATATTTTAAAATTTAGAAAAAGCAATAAAAAAACAAGTAAATAATTTGTTTACGATTTGAGTAAAAGAAAATAATACTATGGAAAAAAAAACACCATAAGGGTGATTATCGGATGAAACTTGAAGTGAATAATTTACAATAATATTCTATATTATATTTATTTCAAATATATAAAATGAAACAAAATAATTTCATAACATATTCTTATTTATCTCATTCAACATATCAAACATTTTGTAAAGTTGATGATTCGTGAATCAGATTCACATGTATTTGTATCCAAATCAAAAGCTCCTTTAATTTAGTGGATAGTAATAAAGAAAAATATGTCACGTGAATTTAGATTAATTATATAATAAATTTTAAACGCGAAATACTTTTTGTATCAAAAAATAAAAAATAAATACACCGACATGTTCTTCAAAGATCAAAGTAGAATAATACTTTGCCCTTTTTGTGGATCTATAACATTTTACCAACCTTTAATTATTATTTTATTAAATTAATTATAAGAAGTTAAGAAATCAAAGGCACCGCCCCACACGTATCCCACCATCATGTGGCATTATTTTTTTTTATAAAAATATAATATTTAGATTTCTGATTAATGGATGGATATAAAGGACTTTATTTTTTTTTATTTTTTTTAAAAATAAAATCAAAATTACTAGATTTTTTCGTTGTTAGAACTCGTACTTAACATGCTAGCTCCGCCACATAATAAAAGAATGTCAAAATATATTCTTTTTAAACACAGGAAGAAAAAAAAATTGGAACAATGGAATGTAAGTTGTGGTCCATCATATAGCTGTATTCAATAGTTGAAGTTTGAAAATAATATCTTATTTTCTACTCTATGTCGGAAGCGTTTTCGGTATGACTTCTTCGTTACTATATTTATTTATATTTTTTATTTTAATTAAAAAAATTATTATCTACTCAAGTTGAAATGCTATCGGAAATAATATATCTATCTTGTTCTTGAGGTAATAGTAAGATTGTATACAGTTCTCTTGTCTCCCTAAATCAACCCGCTTTATAAAATTATACCGAATATATTATCATTCTCGTCAGGTCAATGAAACTGTAGTATCTGTAGATATGATGGTGCCCCACTTTTTTTTTTTTTTAATATTTGTTACTATTTCATATTTCAGTTTCATCAAAATGGGCTATTATATTCCCACTGTATATGATGGGAAAATAGAATATCTACTATTTGAGGAATTTGGAGTCTTCTAACTTTTTTATAAGTAATCCAAAAAATCAATCAATTCCCAGATCAATTTGTTGAAATTCATGCTATTTCTAGATGGGTTTTTCAACTCAGACAATCAGTTAGTTGAGACCCCTACTACTATTGCACCATCGCATCGAGCCATCGACGCGTTGATGTGATATGTTTACCCCTAAATTCTGCTCACTTGTAAGAATCAAGACCCCACCCCCCACAAAGGGAAGGGAGTCAACTGTACATCTCAACGATTAGGAGGAACTTTACCTGCATCAGATCCCTCGTTTCTAGCTCATCCAAGATGATCGTGTTGGGTGAATTGTGACCTCGTACAATCGTGTCACCTCAATGATCTTCAAAAGAAGTCTTATACCATATTTTACACCTAGTTGCTAACTTCCAAATGCTGCCACAGACACTTCTTAAAGCTATCTTCTCTGTTTCCATTATGAGGTAGAATTTGCAAGCTGGAGCAAAGAACCAACACTTCATATGGATACAAATGCATAAGAGCCTCAGGCGCTCTATCATAGTCCTAGCAAATAAAGAATATTGATTATGAGAAATTTGTAATAATTTGTTAGTTACTTAGTACGTATACATATATGAGAGTTTAATTCACAGCGACAATAACAATATATAACTAATGGAATCCCACAAGTGGTGGGAAGGTAGAATGTACGCAAAGCTTACCTCTACCTCGTACAGATAGAGAGTTTTGTTTCTAATAGACCTTCAGCTCAAGTCTTAGAACTAAAATTGACTACCAACAATTGTTTCTCAATAGGAAGAGGAAGGTAACGAAGGACAAATTTAATGGTCGATATTCTTTTTGGAGGACATAAATTAAGAAGCCATCAAGTTGAGAGATAGTCAATAGCATCTTTACACCAAGATAAAGATAAATTGCAGGACGACAAAGCATCAAATAAGGTTAGCAAAACCTAGAAAGAAGACGATGAATGGTTATTGAAGGACAGGGAGGAGTGAGGAGTTTTCGTGCCTTGCATTTTAGGGCTACCTCGGCCAGATGAGCCTATTAATAAACAACGGTGACATCTACCACATGAGCAATTCTCAGAAGGATTGGGCCATTTCTTTGCACAGATTGCTAAAAGCTGTAGATGTAAGTAACAGAGAGTGAGGTAAATGTAGTTGTCTTAGCATCAGAATTATAATGTTCTTATTCTGTAAAAGTTTAAGTAGAATATGTTGGCTATATTAAATCTTCCACCTCGTTTATGTCAGCGTGTATTAACTCAACATGTGTTATCTCTTTACAGACAAAAACGAAAAAAGAATCCCTTACTCTGAGTTTTGATCATTTATTAATCTCCTTCTAAGAAACAAATAAACAGAAAAAAATGATACTTCTTTGCAAGAGCTACTCACCTTTTCTGTTACAACAACGACAGGCTTCATAGCAAACTCTGATTGAAGACTCCGTAGTCTCATTCTGATCATGTCAATATCCTAAAAATAATTTATGGACCAAAGTGAAAACTCAAGTTCTTAAAAAAGAAAAACATAAAGAGAACGAAAATGTCCAACACCAACATCAATTCAAAGAATCCAGGTGGAGCAGGGAGCAAGGTTGACAGATCTATGGGTGTCATATGATCAAACAGGCGAGTAAAAGATAAGACAAACAAGAATAGATGATGCCATCTACCTTAGCTTGAAATAAATGATGGTCACTGAAGTCTAGGCGATCAACATACGCAGGTCCCAGCTGCAGAGCGTTAACAACTTACTAAATAAAAGAGGAGAATAACTTGTGGTAGTAAAACCAACCAAAGAAGTTGAATAAAAATTCAACCACCTCCACACTTCAATGCGAAGGTAGAAAATAGAAGGTTGTATGAGTATCTAACAAGAAAACTCAACACTGTACCTTCTTTGTCCTCTCAACAAAAGAATCAGCAGATCCAATAGCTGAGATACATAAGACAAGTGTATTGCGGATATCCGTCAAAGCCAATTTACAAGACATGTTACCAGCTTTAAGAAAGTACAAAGGCGTCAATCTGCTTATGAATATAGAAAGAGAATTTTTTACTTTCCGAATTTCTGATGCTATGGCCTCAACATCCTTTACTGAGACCTGCGTGACTCAAACAAATTAAACTGGATGTTAGAGGTCCTGTTTGATTTTCTAATTTTGACTAATCAAATGTTTTATGCTTCACAAGTATCAAGAAGTTGTCTCAGATATTCAGGAGAAAGATGGAGTTAATACCATGTCTGCATGATGGATTACAACTATATCTGCACGTGTGAGTGCGGTCAAAGGTTCCCTTAACGGTCCAAGGGGAATTAACTGATGGTTCCCCCATGGATTCATTGCATTCACCATCACAATCTCGATGTCACGCCACAAACTGATATGCTGTTTTCATCCATAGTTGACAAAAGTCAAAATGTGAGCAAAAGTTCTAGGTAACAAGTATTTTAAAGGAGCCGACAATCATACTTCTAACGTGAAATCCTAAACAGAAGCTAGACCACTTTTAGGTCAGGATATAAAGTCTGAGGATTGAAATAAGAAGAATATCCAATTTTGAATTGCTTGGAAGTTCAAATAATTATAATCCAAAAGGAAAAGAAAAGGAGTATTGTGATTAAGCACAGGAACAGGAATTGGGAAGGTATTACATACTCTTATTCCACCAAAAGATGGGACACAATTTTTACCTAAGAAGTATGAATTAGTTTTACTGAATATAAACAACAAAATTCCAGTTCAATCAGTAGGTGATTAACAGTTAACGTGCAGTTTTGGGGGCAGACCTGCATTCCATCATCTAGGATTGCTATCCCGATTTGGTCAGAATAAGAACAATTTCCATGTTTGTTATCAGAGATACGTTTCTCCAAATTATTGTCACCGTGCTTACAAGGGCTGACGTGGCCATATCTTTTCAGAAAAGAGGCAGCTGTATTGGCCCTGTTTGCACCTATGCCTATCTTCACAGGTGTTCTAGACAGATGCCTTTGGAGCATTTTTGCTTCATCTGCACCACCATAACCCTACAGAAGAAAACATTTTCCGTAACACTAGCCTTGTGTTCATAAACAGTTGAATTGGAATCGAAAATGGTCCAAAGTACATCAGAAATGAGAAAAAAGCAACAACTGAATATCACAAACAAACACCAAAACAAACCAAGTAAGAGGCTCAAAATATTACTTCCAATCTTGGAAGATTTATGCAACAAATGTTGTACCACAATACATCATCACAAGGTCATATACGAGACTAATACAAAGAGATAATAACTTCTTAACTATTTCACTATCACTTAGATATTTCTTCTACTACCACTAATATAATACAAGTCAAGTTAACATTTCTTTTATAACTATGGTGTCTGGACCTTGCCTAACTTCTACCTCCCATCAGCATATCTACAGGTTAACTTTGTCCCTAAGGCTTAGACGGATGAGAAGAAATCACCTACTATTTTTACAACCCGAAACCTCGGGGTTCTCATCCCACACTTAATTAACTACTAGATCATACCCTCGGGTGCTTAACATCTCAAATTCCATATTCAATCAAGCACCATCAAACATAATCAAACGGACGAATGGGACAAAAAGCAGAGTACCCTTGTTAGTATAAGAGGTGAAATTCCAGCAGCAGCCAACCAAACTGCAAGAAACTCAACCATTGGTGTCTTCCCATTACCTCCCCAAGTTAAATTCCCAACGCTAATCACTGGCACCGGCAACCTTACAGTTCAAATAGATTACATAGTTATGGTAAGCAAACAAAATCCCACATAGAACAAATCAACAAAATCATAATAAAACCCCCAAATACAGCTATCAAAGAAACTAAAAACAAATACCCACTTATAAAAAAATCATAATAAACCCAAATACAGCTTAAAATTAGAGATATTGTTTACCTGTCTTTGTGAAGCAGACCAAGACAGTAAAGGCGATGGCGGAGAGGAAGAACAAAGCCATAAAGAGTGGAAGCTAGTGAAAGAAGAGGGATGAGAGAGAATTGCAGTGTGGAAAGTGTACGGAGCCTATCTTCCGGTGGAGTATACGCTATTTGGTTCACCATTTTCCTCAATTTCTCCATTGATACACACAGTAGAGAGCTAAACACTGTAGACTGTCGTAATCAATTTGATAATACGAAGAAGAAGAAAAAAAGAGAAGGAGAAGATCGCAATTTGGGCCAACATAGCTATGTGTTCATGAAGCCCAACCCATTTATCGGCCCATCAAAATGTTATATTGTATTTTTCGAAAGTAAATTTGAATAATTTTTAAAATTAAATTAAATTTGATATTTTAAATAAAAAATATAAATATTTAAAAATTATACGCAAAGCACTATATATTTTACCTTTTTGTATATCATGATAAAAAAAGATATCGTAAAAAGTTTGTCAAAAAATTTAACTCTAAAATTAGAAAGTATAAAAATTAATAGTCGATGGATAGAGTAAATGACGAAACAAGGAAAGTTGTAGTATATTATTACTGTGGTAAGTTAGTTAATTCATTTTAATTATGTTAATTATATTATTATTTTTAAAATGGGATATTTAAAAGATTATTCTATACAACTTCTAAGAATTCAAATGCGTGAATGTCGTTCAAAAATTTAACTTTGACGTGGTTATATTCTCTATATAATATTCTTTTCGCACTATGATACATATAAAAAAAATATAGACATGTACGTCAAGTTAAACTTAAATTTTTAAATTTCACAAGTCAAAACATGTCATACAATATAAAAATAAAATGGAAACAGTACTAATACAGCTGGATCCTTATATGAGTATAAATAATATCACCAAAAAAATATATATAATCATTTTGTCCTAATTTGTGTAACTTATTTATCGAAAGTTGTATAAAAAAATTTTAAATTTTTTTTATTTTTTTTATTTTTTTAATTTCTCACTCGTATTCGAAGCTCATGTTGGAGCTCCGATTAAATTTGAATTGCGCTTGTCATATACGTATTTTGTGTAAAAAACAAAACCAAAAAATAGCTTAATGCACTAACTTCAGTTATAGGTGGAGTTAAAAAAAAACAACATATTTTTTAATAGGAAAGAAATAATAATATATAATTTAATGCATTAATTTCTATTATATAGTGGGGTTCGAAAAAGCACCATATTTTGTGTACGTTACATTAATTAATTTGCATTAATATACGTATACTAAAATTCTTTTTTTTAGCTCAATCTCACCAATAAAAATGAGCCAAAATTAACGAAACATCAACACACATATGCAATGCTACCTACAAATCAATTGTATTTTTTAGAGTATAAGATGTTCTTGTAAAATTACAAAATGGTATATAAAAAAATATTTTTTTAATTAAATAAATATACTAATTTATTGATTCATGTGATCCCCACCTAATTTATTAAAGTTAATCTAAAATAATTAGAGATCACTTACATTTAATAATAATGATGGAATTTACTTTAACTCAAAAAAATTGGTGATGTTCTAACTAATAAGGTTTAAAATAAAACAACTGAAAATATATAACTTGTCTATATATTAAAAATCTGAGAGTTTAGAAAATTAAACTTGATTATAATTCGAGTTTCTAGTTGATTTTTTTTATAAAAATTATATTTAAAAATAAAATAAAACACATCCACGAAGAATGAGTCTACTAAGCTCAAAACTACAACTAATTATAGAACTTATATCTACTTCATCTGTCCACAATTAATTATTATGGTATTCCCTTTTAGAATCAAATTATAAGAATTTTGACTAATATATGATGTATATTTTTATCATATTAATGTTTAATATGTAAGAAATTGTAATTTATAGTATTTTTCATATAACTTTTAAATATCTAATTTTTTAAAAAAAATCAAATTAGTCAAATTAACTTTAGAATATCGCAACATAACCAATAAAAATAGACGAATAGAATAATTAATGTGATTCAACACTGACCTATCACTAATTAACTTTGACTTATCACTAATTAACTTCAAACATAACTACTCTACTAGTGTCACGTGACATAAAATGGACCAATTTAATGTAATACTTATTAATTAAGACACTTTATCATGTACTTATGATGGCTCGGAGGAAAAATTGATTTGTTCATACAATTTGTTATTATTTGATATATAATGACAAATAATTTAAATTTTTAAATACTAGAAAAATTTAGTATTTGAATCAAATCTCATTATTTTATTTTTTTTTAAAATTTAAATCTACACCCAACTTTTATCTTTTATAAAAATATCTCCTGTAATAGTTGTATTACATAATTTTTTTACGTAAACACTAAAATAGTGATGATATGGTTATTGATGAACAATCGACTCAGGGTAATAAAGTTATGTGTTTTTTCTACGACATGTAAAATGATGTTTGTTGCACTCGCTACGAACTACCATATTGCTCTAGGGTCATGGACACTACTTTTTTTTGTTGCAAGTAAGATCCAATTGACTTGTAACACAACTTTATGGTTAAATGATAGTTTTCAAAACTTATGGATATAAATCATATTTCCTAAAAAGTGAAATTTGTTTCCCAAATATCCAAATTTTAGCCCAAATAATATTTGTCAAAATATTTGAAAATTTATGACAAAACGCCAAACGCCAACTTAGTGTTTCTTATAGTATTTTAAAGTGTGCAATATTTTCATGTCTCTTAAGCAAAGAAAGATATACACAAATTTCTTTTTTATATTATAAGTTATTTATAAAATTATATTGAATATGTTATTATTATTGTGTCTTTTAGGTATAATCACAACTTTTCCTTATTCACAAAATAATCATACAAATTTAATTCTAATCTCTTACTATTAATTAATCCTTGGTGTAAACAAGATAAATTTAATTCCTAATAAACGACATTAACGAAGTGCATTGAACACACACGCACAAAAAGATAAAATTAAATATAAAAAAAACATAGAAATAACAATGGACGCTGAAAAAAAAATTAAATATAAAAAAACATATGTTCATTTTAAATAGAATCGCTCAAATTAAACAAAACGACACTATTGGCATACGAGTAAAATAATTATACATTTTATTTTGAAATTATTAAGAATCGTACCAAACGATAAATAATACTAATAAAAATTGTAGAAATTAGTAAACATTGTTTCAATATTAAAAACTTTTTTTTTTTTTAATAGAAAACACTTCTCTAAAATTTTTACATATTAATTTAAATTTAGCTAAAACTTAAATACATATCAAATAATATCAAATATTTAGGTGAAAAAAGTAATATATTTTGTTTATCTTTGTATAGCATTTTTCGCTCGGCGTAATTAACTTAACAATCCTATAAGCTAAATTAAAGGCAAATTAAACTATATCAACATAATATTTTCAATTACATTATCAACATGATTAATGTTTGGTCAAAAGATAATATATTTTACTATTCTTTTATCTTGTGTTATAAAACTTTAAATATAATTACTAAATAATATATTTTACTATTCTTTTATCTTGTGTTATAAAACTTTAAATATAATTACTAACTTACATTTACTGCTTGATATAGTCAATATATGTTTCCTTAATTCCTTTCTTCGTGGTATTTTTCTATTATTGATAATGAATTTTATTATTGTATTTATGAATTATTGTTACATTTTTAATATGATTTAGTCTTGTGTTTATCTCTATTTGTTTAATTATACAATGATTACACTAATTAACTAGTCGATGATGCTGTTATATATGTAATTTTCTTCGAGAGATTATTAGATTAGGTATTAATTGAACAATCTCATTCCAAAGAACTAGAAATCAATGAATGAGACTTAAAAGTAAAGGTTAGAGATAATCTCTGATGCAATCTAAGTGAATAAATGAATCATTTAACTACGGTTCATTCAGAAGGATAATGCTAAGAAATTACTATACTTGATCGAGTGATATTTATAGTTAAAAAAGATTTATAATATAATCGATAATATATATGAGCAATTTTAAATTTTTAGTATTTAATTCAATTTATATATGATCAAACATATATTAAATGATAAACTTTTAAAATAACATAATAATAAATGTGCTCTTTAATTTGACGTTAATAGTATATAATTTGAGGGTGTCACGAAGGATTTAAATTATCATGTTAGGATGTCATTTAAAAAGTGTGTATCTATTTATTCAATTTTATATAAATTTAAATAAATATTTGTGCATACTCAAAAGTTAACAAACGTAAACATGAGTTGAAATTAAATTAAACAACATATTGATGAATTGCACATTTCAAAATCTACAACAAAACGCTAGCTTACGGTGGCGGCGGAAGGTGAAGTCACGCTCTTACATAGAAAATGTGCATGGTTTGACGTAACTACTACGGGCAACACATTTGGACGCATTGGGCAGTACCTAACGCCGTTATTCCCAGCCACTAACGGTGTTTCATACACAGACGGCAAAAAAGGACATTTCAACGTTAATTTTAAAAGTTTTAAAAAGCCTCTGTAAAGTGACCCCACCAAACCTCAGGTTTGGGCTAAGGTTCGGACCACAGAATTGACTCAAAAAAAGCCAAAGCACTGCCTCAGAGAAAAATAATGTAATGGAGTAAAAGAAGAGAGAGAAAGTGAGTGAGAGAGAGGAAATTGTAGAGAGAGAAAGAGAAAGGAGATGGGGCAGATCGTGAAGACGAAGAAGAAAGGACGTCCATCTAAGGCAGATCTAGCTCGCCGGAACGCTGCCGCTGAGCAGTCGGAATCGGCTTCGGCGAAGCAGGAGAGGGAGCTTCGTCGGAGTGGACGGCGTCGGAATGTTAGGTACGCTTTCGATATCGATGATTACCTGGACGACGATGAGTACTTTGTCGAAGACGATGAGGATGAGAGAGGCAGAGAGAAGAAGCTAAAACACTTGCTTAAGCTGCAGAGCGATGAAATCGGTGCTGAGTCAACTCCGAGTCGGACTCGACGAGTGTCAGTAGGGCCTGCCACGTCGGCTTCGTCTTCCGACGACGGCGATGGGAGAAAGCCCTCTAAAAAGAGAAAAATTAACGGCGACGATGATAGAGATGAAGACGAAGAAGATAATGACGATGAAATTGAAAATGATAATGATGATGAGGTATGTGTGAAATCTCAGTTAAAAAATGTACTACTGGATGTGTGCGAAATTGGAAATTGAGAGGCAAACGGGGAAGAAAGTCCAGCTAAGCTGAGTTCACTGAGATTTTTCTAATTGGACCAGAGACTTGTAAATCACTCACTACTTCTTTCTCTCTCTTTCCATATAGGCACTCAATATGTATAAATCTCTGTCGGGAATTGATGTGTATATATATATATATATATAACTGTCGGGTCAACTGTCACAAACTAACCCCCACAGAATCTGCTCACGCTCCCACCTTTCTCTCTCCTCTTTTTCTCTCTCTACTACACACAATAAACAGCCAGTCTCTCTCTCATTGTCTACCTTGTTTCTGTCTCTGTCCAGCAGACGCCATTTTTATTCCTTTGTGTGTTTTTACTTTGCTTCAAGGTTTTTGCAGTCTGATATGTTGAGGGGTTGTTTAGTTTTCAGAACAAAATAATTTATCAAGATTTTTTTTATGAAATATGGACACTTATTGAACAGAAAAAATATAGATGATTCATGTTGCTTCTTGCTTAATTCTGTTGTTTATGGAGGGTTAAGCGTACTTTTGGATTTTGGCAGGCTAGAGGAAGGAATGAAGAAGCAAAAGATGTGGACTCTGCTCCAGGTATAGTTTCTGATTTTTCAGAAATGGAGACATTTCATGTTTGTTCCTTGTCCACATTATTGATGGTACGATGTGGTTGAGCAGGGACACCATCGGAACCACATTCTGGAATGCCGTTGCCAGATAAGAAGACAATGGAATTGATTCTCGACAAGTTACAGAAGTAAGTGTGTATTGTTAGAGAAAAATGGATTTTCTTGGGTTGTTCAGCTGAAGGCCCTTGTAATGTTTAGTTTCTTTAATTCCTGATGACAGGAAAGACATCTATGGTGTTTACGCGGAACCTGTTGATCCTGAAGAGGTATGTTTTTGGAGAGGTGGTTTTAGTTTCAGAAGTCTTATTTGGGGAGAATGACAGTATAAATAAAGGAAGCTGCTTATTTGTTTCTTGATTTCTCGGCAGCTTCCTGATTACCATGAGGTGATTGATAATCCCATGGACTTTACCACCGTCAGAAACAAATTGCGAACTGGATCATATGCCACTTTGGAGCAATTAGAGGTGAATCTCTTCAACTTATCCTCTTCATTCTGCTTGTTTTTGTGCGTGGAGCAGGGGAAAAGGCATCAGTTTTCTGTATTAGGTTGTGTGTTTTGGAATCCCAGCAGCAGCGAACAAAGACATTGGCACTCCAAAGTAGCTGACTTAGCTTCCATTCCAGTTTTGAAGCTTTACTTTCTTCTTTTCTTATCTTAATATGTTTTTGGCCTCTTGACCAGCCATGATTAGTAGAATCACATTTTCCCAGTAGTCCCTCTTTCTCACAATTGTTTTCTTCTACAGCCTGGCTCTGTCCTGGACATTGTAAGTTAGTCTTTCGGATATATTGTTATGCTTGGGTCTTTGCATCTAAATCACAAAAATAAGTTTCCTTCTGTTTTAAGAAATCACGACTCCTCACACACTTCATCTGGTTCTTTTCTGATGCCATCGATTAATTGAAATTTGAACTGTTTTTAGCTTGGTGACGACATTTCTGTGTCTCCTTGTTTAATCACAAAGCACATACTTTTTGGTGCTGGTGATTTACTGAATGCAAGGAAATGAAAGAGGAGTGCAGTTGCTTTACTTAAGATGGATCTGAAACTGTGGTGGGAGAAGTCCATCCTTGAACCTCTACTGTCAAAACTATTCATTTGGGAAAATAGAACTGGAGAGGAAAACCAAGCAACATTGAAGAATATTAATGACAAGCTAAATTAGACTGTCTATCTTGCAATTGTTGCATAACTTGCATACTGAGAATTCGTTTTAGCTACAGCTTCTAGGCTTCTATTCTACAAATCGAGGAGGCATATTGGAGTTTACTGATATATAACATCTAATTCTCTTAAGGTTTTTGCGTTATGGAGGTCTCTGGTTTTCTGATTTTCGTGGTGGAGAAAATCAGGAAATATAACTAGTGTGCCTCTTTTGAGTTATCTGATGCCTAATTCAGTTATATCTCTTTTTTCTATTTCCATAAAAGATGAAATTTAAGAAACAGTTGATATTCTCAGCAAGTTGAGGAAAATTTCTAATATTTCATTACTTCAACTCTGTGACCTGATAAATAATATCATTCTTTTGTAAACCAAGTGGTAGGTTATCAAGAATTGCTGACATCATCAAAGTGTCCTCTATGTAATCTGAAGCCTTTTTCTTTTTTTTATTTCATGGGCGTGCTAAGACTTGGTCATTCTGTTTATTGATCGTTTCGGATGCTTAAAGCAGTATTTTGACGGTGTAGTAACTAGCCCATCTTAAGGTGTTTGGTTTTATAGGTAACACAGAAACCTTATTGATTTCTTACGATGAATTTAGAATGTCTCTTTCTAGTATAAAAACTCATTAGAGAAATGCTGTGTCTCTTTAAGAGACATGGGTTCATGGGACTTCAATTGGTGTCCGCTCTTCTTTTTGATCAAATGAGAAGTCATAAAACTAGTCATCTGTGTGTTATATGTACTCATGAGGCTGTTGAAGTCCAACTGCCATTTTTTTACAAGTGCAATCATCACCATTTTTAAAAAGATGTGTTTTAAGCTATATTACTAGCCAGTGTTATCAAAGGCACGCTTTAAGCGTTAAGCTTTGAAGTGAGGCTCAAAACGTGTTGAGCGCTCCACCTCGCTTTATGTGCGCTTTAGTGTCGTTATCAAGGTTCGAAGGGAAACTTTTCCTTGCCAATGAGCCACTTACGAAGAAGTGACACTGAACAATTGATATTTCACGTTATCATAATTTTCTTACTAGTCTTGTACTAAATATATATATTTGTATTGCGCCTTTTTTCATTAAAGCCTACGCTTTATTTGCGCTTTGCTCAAAGCCCCCCACGGACGTTAGAACTATTTTACGCCTTTTGCCTTTATGCCTTTTTTCATTAAAGCATAGGCTTTATTTGCGCTTAAAGCCCCCACGGACGTTAGAACTTCTTTGCGCTTTTCATCTTTGATAACACTGTACTAGCACAAAATATCCAGTATGTACTGATCTTAGCTTGATGTCCCTGAATAATCACACTTTAATTATTTCCATTTCAGAGCGATATCTTCCTCATTTGTTCAAACGCAATGCAGTACAATTCATCAGATACTGTCTACCATAAACAGGTATTTCTTGCAATCTCATCTTAGTCGCCCTTTCTTTTTGAACCTATAAAACTTATCTTGCAACGATTTTGACAAGGCACGTACCATCCAAGAGTTGGCTACAAAGAAATTTGAGAAGCTAAGAATCAAGTATGACCGATCTGAAAAGGACGTCAAGTTAGAACAGAAGACAAAATATGGTTCTGTTGTCAGGAAGCAAATAAAGAAGCCGATGGTCTCGATGTTCCAGGAAAATGTTGGCTCTGATTTCTCGTCAGGTGCCACTCTTGCTGCAGCTGGAGATAGCCACTATCTTAACAACACTCCTCTTGCTGGAGTGTCAGTGAAACCTTATGGTGTTGATGGGCTTGCTGAAGGAAATTCTTCACTGATAGATCAAAATGTAGACAAGGCAGAAGAATCACTATCAGGTACCATAAATTATTATGGGTCTTCAGCAATAACCAAGATGCTATATTTGCGTAGTAACAGGGTCACTTCCGTTCTATGTATTGCATTTCTATTTTGGCTTTTGACATTTTGAGCTTGAATTAATTAAGTATTACTACTTACTAGCTGATATTCCTCTTTCATCTTTTTCTTCCTTGTTCTTTTTTGCATGTGTTTCTTGCTTTTTAAGTTTCTCTGCTTAACTTATTGCAGGGAAGGGTCCTCTATCCAGATTTGGAAGGAAATTAACTGTGCCTGATGAGAATCGTCGTGGAAGTTACAACATATCCACACAACCAGTTGGCAACACGGACTCCATATTTTCAACGTTTGAAGATGAAAGCAAGCACCTGGTCACTGTGTGTACCACATAACTAGTTTTATTTCCATTTGGTTATTGTTTTCCTCTTTTGTAATTTTCCTCTGTGTATTTAGGTTGGGCTTTATTCTGATCATGCATATGCTAGGAGCCTTGCCCGGTTTGCTGCAACTCTCGGTCCTGTAGCATGGCGAGTTGCATCCCAGAAAATTGAACAGGCATTACCTCCTGGATTCAAGTTTGGCCGTGGGTGGGTTGGGGAATATGAGCCACTTCCAACCCCAGTTTTGGTGCTTGAGAACTATACCTTGAAGGAACCTCCATTCTTCTCCAAGTCCGTACATAAGTTTGGAGCTCAAAAGAATGAGAAAACATCCGAGGACGCAATTGCTCCAAAAGATAAACCTCTTTCTAGGCCTATGTTAGGAGCAAAATCATCATATCTTGGTTCAACTAAGGGTAAGCCTATGGAGAGTGGTTTGAATGTCTTGATTCCCACGAAGGAGCAATCTCCTAGGGAGGTCAATCTAGAAGGAAGGTCATCGTTTCTTTCTTCTGGAAAGAAACCTGCTGTTTGTGCTAGCTCCAGATACCAGCATCCTGATTTGCAATCCAGAAATTTCAACGAACCTGCTAAAAAGGTCCATTTCAAATCTGAACCTGATAAAAAACTGCAGAAGCAGGTTGAGTTAAATTGCCCACCGTCAGACAGTCCTAGGAATTCTGAAATTACCAGAAAGATTAATGTTACTGTTACTTCTGATACACCTGGATCGAGGTCTACTGGGGTAAGTCCGAGGAACCCATTCTCATCTGGGTCTTTTACGCAATCAGCCAAGAATGGAACTGCTGTTGGAGGAATGGCCAATGGGAGAGCACTGAATAACAACCTAGACACTACTCCAGCAGCGCATTTAACTGCTGATAGCGTTCCAACCGTGAGAAAAGTTGCAGGTTTCTTTCACCAAGAACAGGAGCAGGGCCTTAGTGACCCTGTTCAGTTGATGAGAATGTTGTCTGAAAAGGCTCAAAATCAACAGAACTCTTTGAGTCAGTCCCTAACTGATGCTTCTCCAATTTCTCCTGTGACTCCATCTGTGAGGAAGGATGATTCAGGAAATGCCGCCGCCGCTGCTGCCCGAGCATGGATGTCAGTTGGGGCAGGAGGTTTCAGACAAGGCATGGAAACATCAAGCATGCAGAATAGTCATATTTCTGCTGATTCATTGTATAACCCTTCTCGCAATGTCCAGCAACAAACTTCACGAGTTCGGGGTGAACATCCTGCATCAGCAATGCACTTTCAGGCTGAGAACAGTAGTCCACTTCATGCTTTTGTGCCTCATCCTGCGAGAGTGGGCAGTGAGGCTCAATTTCAGAATCCTCAAATGATTTTCCGCCAATCAATACCTGCGGACTTGTCTAGGTTCCAGGTACAATCTGCTTGGCAGGGGTTTAATCAATCAGCACAGCCAAGGCAGAAGCAGGATTCCCTCCCCCCTGACTTAAACATTAGTTTCCAGTCATCTGGGTCTCCTGGTCGTCCATCTTCAACCGTTTTGGTTGATTCTCAGCAGCCAGACCTGGCCTTGCAATTATGAAACCAAGCAATTTCTGATAAAATATTTGAACAGGTACTTTGGATCTTTTGGCTGGCATGTCTAAATCTTCTTTTTGGGCATCACTGCTTCAGCATACTACTAGCATCTACCTGTAATTGCTGAAGGCTTTGATATCGGATCTCATTTCGTTGAACTTTAAGTTGGCAACTCAACAATTGGAGTCAACTGCTTCATTTATTTTTTTGGGATGTTCCGAGGTATTATTTCTTTACTTGCTATGTTGTAGTGGTGGAGAAGGCAATATATGTAGTTCAGGTTTAGTATAGGCAGCAGGCACAACTGGAGGATCACTGTCCAGGTCACGAATCGTGGATCGTTTCATGTTAATCACTGACTTGGAATTGCGATTTAGATAGCTGAAGAAGTAAGCATATTACATTATTACTAGTTCGTTCGTTTGTTCCAGTGTTTGCTATATGGTCATTTACTGATAGGAATGCTTTAATTCATTGTACATTGGAGTAAGGTGGGACTGGTCTTTGGAGTTTTTGTCATTTTTACTTCAATCATTGTAGTTCTATCTCAGTTTCCTCCTTACACCAGCGGGTTCTCGTCTACATGTAATGGCGTAAATTTCAGAGAAATGCAAAAGAATTGGTATTCTTTGTTTGTACCATGTCTATTTATGGTTAGTTCTATCAATTAGTTATTTTCACCTATAATCAACGTCGAAAATACTGGGTTAACTTCATGGAGTTGTATCAATGAAGTTTAGGATCTCCATTTTGTTATATTTGTGAGTGCAACCTGCTCCCATTTGTACAGAGTTGATGGCAACCAGTCATTCTATCATGCAGAGGCAGATGGAGCTTTTATGTGCTTATGGTTCAAGTGAACTCAGTATTTTCGATACTGAATATAGGTGAAATAATTTAAATTGCAAAAATTATTATATTCGCGCAATGATTTCGAATACTAACTTCTTTTTAAGATTGAAATTTACTTATTTCTCCATGTATATTATGATTTGGTAAGCCCATTCACCATACCAACATGGACGAATCTACTCAACGAGCTAAGGAGTCATCCGAACCCAATAACTTTAATGAAGGAGCTACGAGTTCATCTAGCCCAATACGTTTGTTCAGACCTTGTATATGTCTTAAAAAATTCATTGGAATAAATAGATTTTGAATCTAGAAATGTTTTTGTGAAATTATTATGTGAATATCGAACTTCACCAACAGAGGTGAAAGTTGAATTAATCAACCATCTAAGTTATTAAGATTTGTCAATTTTGCGTAGGTATAATGAATTTTCACTTTCATTCAAGCTAATAATATATAAAATGAAAATATTGATTTACTGCAAGTTCACTTTCATTCAAGCTAATAATATATAAAATGAAAATATTGATTTACCGCAAGTTCAGGACAAAAAGTTATTACATCTGCGATTCATCTGAAGCCACTACTTTCAATAAATTTACACATACTAATTCACTACAATTGTAATAAATAATAGGTCTGAACCTATAAATTGAATTGTAAGTTATTTCAATGCTAAATAACTTACCGAACAAATTCTTTGAGCTTAAATTCTAGATTCGCCTCTGAGTATTCTGCGCTAATTCAACCTTCAGCCCAGAAATCTTATTGTACAAGATCAGAAACAGAGCCATTATTCACATGAAAAAAACAATTGATCCATCTCGATTTGAAAGTAATACATCACTAGTTCGTTCTTTTCACGATTTACGCGGAGAAAAAGGGAACCTCAAGCTTATCTTCTTCTTCTTCTTTTGATCAATGACTTTGCTGTGATCACGAAGAACACAAACGTCGCCATTGCAGACAAATCGGCTTGATTCTGAAGATTCAGAGAAACAGCCCCAGAAATTAAACAAAGCCATTAATGGAGAAATTGTGGTTTCTCTCCTCTTTTTTCTCCTCAAAATCTCTCTATTTGCTTTGTTTATTTGAAATTGTGTAATTCTGTTATATATATATATAGAGTGACAAAAAATGTGAACACTGTGTGAAAGTCGTTCATTGCCAATTAAGTCCATTTAATCCACCCATTACCATTCCTTATTATTATTTTTTATAATAAAAAAATCGGTTTGTTTCAATTTATATAATGTACTTTTTTAAAAAATTAAGTCCGATTAAAAAGTAATATAATTTTAAATTTTGTATTTTACGCTTAATGAGTTAACTTTATAATTATACTGATAAATTCAATCGTTTTCTTTTAAATTTTTAAACTATGTTGAACATATCAATTGAGACGAAGAAAGTACATACTTTCTATGAGTATTTGTTTAATGTTTGAATTGACTTTTTCAAGGAAAAAAAATTGTATTTTTATCCTTCAATATAGACTTATAATTGGTATTTACTTTTTAATTTTTTTTTAGTAATTGAATTTATATATAGCAAAATATAAGTTTTTTTAAGAATAGCGATAATAATTTGTGAAATATTATGATGTAATAATAACCATAATTACTCACTCACAAAAGAAAAGGTTATTTCCAATAATATTAATTATAAAAATTTATATTTATATCTCAAAAATGATTATTTACCTAGAAGGATAAAAGTGTCAACAACCATCTTCTCAATTCAAAATTACTGTTTTCAATTTTTGGGCCCTCCACTAGTAATTAAACACGTTTTAATGAATGTGGTCTTCCTTCTAAAGAGCACTTCCATATTCTATAGGCCAATACAAAAATTATATTTACGTAATCAGATCATTTAAAAAATAATTATAATTAATATTTATCGATGTGAAAGCATAAAATTAATTAAAGTGGGTGAAAATTGATTCAAATATCGTGATAATTAAAAAAAATATATGTATAAATCTCTAAGTAGATGCAAGAAGCACTAGAATAACTAGTGGGAAGGTGTCTTAATGTGTGTACAAGATTTAGGTCAACAATTTTGACATTTAACCCATCACATTTATATGTTTTTGTACTTGCTAGTTACACGTGCTTTTGACGATGTAACCATACCTTTGATGGGATATTGAATGGCTTTAGTTGTTTCAAAGTTTTTAACTTTTTTGAAACTATTTGATTCAATTACGATCACGATATGATAGATATTTATGATTACGATTATATTTACATCAGTAACTCCTTTTGTATTACATAAAAAGTTGATCTAATTGCGATATTTAAGGTAACAAGAAAAGCGTGAACTTATTCCGAAGCACAAGTAAAGTAAGCCTTGCCTTAATAATTGTACTAACCATCAAGCATGCGCCACCAAAATCTTGCTTTTTAAATTTACTGTATTCTAAATTTATGATTTATATACATAAGACATATACATATTTTTCTAAATTGACGTTAGTTGGCAACTATGATCCTTACTTTTGGATGTACACAAGTAGACACTTAAACTTGTATAAAATTGAAAAAATAGACATATGTATCCTACATGACATAATACATATAGGACACCATGTAGGACACAAATTTTCCATGCAGGGTATCATGTAGGACGAATGTGTTAATTTGCTCAATATTATACAAGTTAAATGTCTACTTGTGCACATCTAAAATTAAAGGTCATAGTTGCCAAATAATGCCAAGTTAAAAGTTATGTTTATGTATTATGCGTATATATAAATGTAATACTTTAAATTAAAATTATTGACTTTTATCAAATATCATATCGTAAACAATATATCCGCGCCCGCAAAAATAGGCCCGGACCCCAACTATGATATTTATTAAAGTCTATTCATGTTGTTATATGTCGTTACGTGACCTAATCAATCTCTCATATAGTCCACAAACAACTTTCAATTATTCATTACCAATCAATTTTGTAGACCCAAAATTAAAGCTTACTCTATTGAACATAGACCCTATTTTAATGCTAGTTGCTTGGATAAATGGAATACCAAATAACGTCAATTTAGTCAAATATTGAATATTATAACTGTTAAGTATGTACGCAGATTTATTGTTTTTTTAATAACTATTGTGTCAGAATTAGATTTTGTGTATTTCGATAAATTTCAATCTGTTATTCTTAATAACAACAGATATCAAGTAACTTTATTTATCTTAGAACAAATAAAAAATCAGTTAGGATCTTTTTTTTCTCCATTGAGAATTGAATTATTATACAACTAATTTTAGATGTTTCTATATGTGTTTAGTTAATTATTTTACCATGTATCATTTCTCCGCTGAGAATTTGAAAAATCATACTAATTTTAAAGGTTTATACATCATTTAACTATGACACATTAATATAAATATTCGATACTAATAAATTTTCTCTATGCATCTATCTAATGCATGCACCTTGCCAAATTTCTTCATAAAGGAGGTGAAAATAGTTTAATAAAGTGGCTGATATTCTTTATAGCAAACCAATATATTGACAATCATTGAATTTAATTTAGTGTATTTAAAAGGACAATTTATAAAAGCCACAATAAACTAGTCAAAAATTTGATTAATCAATTAAGCCTCAATATTATAGCCTCAATATTATTAATTAATTAACACGATTGTATTAGAAACATTTGTAATCATTTTGATCTTTACGATTCTAAAACTCTCAAATTAATATTAGATTTTCATATTCATGCTTTCGAATCATAAATTCGAATTTTAATTTAGTGTTGATTTTTTGATTTTTTCATCTAACTTCAAGCTTATTCATAATCGAATGACTTCAAACATGTAAACAAGCATGAGAATTCGAATTCAAACTCAAACTCGAATTAACATAACCTAAAATCAAAGACATACATTAATCAAATAAAATTGCTATAAAATATGAACTATCGTTACGATTCGATTTTGAACAAAATTATCAATTCAACTATTCGAATAATCTCGAAAATGGATCAGTAACCAACATAGACAGCAGCATTGACAATGTAACAATCGTCATTTTTATCTCCCATTTCTTCAACTTGAACACCGCTGGAGCATATCAATCCGCCATCAACGACCTCAACATTCGAGATTCTTCCATAAGGAAACACTGATTTCACTTTCTCCAGATCTAGAGTGTGATGTAGAGGCCGAGGAACACCTAATTTGATTTGCAATTTCATCTGCTCGAATGAAACTCCAGGTATAGATCCTCTTCTAAACGCTGGTATTGAATTGGATGAAATTGCATTTTTACAGGCTCGCATAGCAGCTGAGGTTACGTCTTGACCGTGTTGATCGTAGCCGACGCCCATTTCGACGAAGAGAAGAGTCATCGGTGAATTAGGCACACACGCCATAGCCGCCGCCGGCGAAGAAGAAGCTGTGATTTGACGGCGATGGATTCGAGGTACGAAAGGAAAACGAATTGAGCTAGGATAAGGCAAACCGGCAATATTGAGAAGGAGAGGCGGCTTATAGTGAAAAGAACAGCCAAGGGCATGTTTGGTACATTGAAAAAGATTTTTCTGAAAAATAAATTCTGATCATTTTTGGCAAAGAGGTGACTGATTGACACCTTGTTTGGAAGGTTAGTAACAAAATGTACCGATCGATCATAATTTGATATGATCGCCTCGTCATCTTAATATTTTTTTTTAGTGTCATTTTGTATTTATTATATTATTTAATAATCATATTTCATTTTCATTTTACGTTTTCATTGTAGCTCTATTTCATATAGTACTTTTCAAGTTATAAATGTGTAAATTATGTAATAACGAATAAGAATTAATCCCTCCAAACACTATATTAGTTAAAACAATATAATACGATATCATAAATTATGAAATAATATGTAACAACTATCCAAACAAAGTGCAAGAGAGTGAAGGATGGGCCGGACTCAAAGAGTTGCAGGCTTGCTGACCCAATCTAAGATAGATTCTTTCAATAAAAAGGCTCCCAAGATATGTCTCAAACACGGATTTAAAACGGTTTCTCTATTTTCATGAGATAGGGCTAAAATTACGTATATACTACTCTATCCCTCTCTTTCCTCCAAGGTGTTCTACATCGGAAATGATAGGATTAAAATTATGTATACACTACACTATCTATAGTTCACTTGTGGAATAACATTAAGGGGTCGTTTGGTACAAAAATTAATAATGCAAGGATTAATAATGCAGGGATTAGTAATGCAGAGATTGATAATGCATGGATTAATAATGCAGGAAATATTTTTATTAAATATTTGATTCATTGTTTCTTACCTAGTTTTGTGTGTGGTTCAAAACTCTACAAAGAAAAATCTTTTCAATTATAACCTTGAGTTATTATGGAATTTTCTATTTCATGTAAAATTGGGTCAAGGAAGATAATTGACGGACGATATTTTTTTTATTGCGTTTTTAACTAGCTAGGAGAATAAAAATTTATTGTCATGTTCACTATTTTCTCACTTAAATTATTTGAGAGTAAATAATTGTCATCTTAATAAATTGGAGTTAATATCTCAAATGATCACACAACTATAATAATTAATAGAGAAAATTTATTTAACTTTGTTTTTTATCAATAAATTAAAAAACTCTTTATCATAAATTAAAATAAAAAATAAATATAGCAAAATAAATTAAACTATTTTTATATTCGAGATGTTATATATAAATATAAATATATATATATATATATATATATATATATATATATGTTCTTGTTTTAGATTACTTGTATAATGTTTAATGAACTCCGTTAAGAGGCAATATTTGACTTATGGATTGTTCTTAAATTCATACATCAACATTAGCATATTACTTGGATTATAATATTTTATATTAATAACAAGTAGATTAAATAACTCATATTTTAGAAACAAAAAATTATATCTAAATAATAAAATTTATAAGCTAATTTTTTAAAATAAATTTATTAGTATAAAATATAAAATTAAGAAAAATAAACAAAATGATTAAAAGGATTTGAGGGGGTATTTTTGTCTTTACCTAATTAGTCCCATGGTATTAGAGCTAATACCACCAAATGGAAGGTATTAGTTATACACCCTGTAATACCATGTAGGGTGTATAACTAATCCATGGATTGATTTATACATAGACCTACACATAATACTTGAACTATTTCTCCTAATACTCCCTATCAAACGACCCCAAGCCTTTTAAGATAGTGTAGTGTATACATAATCATCACTATCTCTACCTTTTGTTAAAAATAGTGATGTTAAATTAAGCCTTGTTCAAAAGGATTAACAAACCAGATATCTGCTTATAACCTAAAATGACACTATTTTGAAATTCAATATTTCACATGAAAATGTGAAGAAACAGGATACCATCAGACTATTTTTTGTGACCAAGGAACACGAAAAACGAACGCAAACGGGAAATGAGCATCTACATAAACCAGTCAATGTCAACCCAAGACAGCATCTTGGTAGAAAGATAATTCAGAAGAGTAGGCTAACACAAGTATTTACAAGTTTTCTTAAGACTTATTTACACAGTAAGGTCTCTCCGCTTGAAACTTCAGAAGGATCCGAAGGTATTCTCGCCACTGTAGGTCATGTACAGGAAGCCGTCCTCATCCTTGTGTTCCTCATAAATGGCAGACATCATGGCAGCTGTAACAATGTGGAAGAAAAATTAGAAAGGGAATTGTTCAAGGCAAAGTAGTAATAACAGATACTGTAGAAGTGTCCTTCTCACCTGTAGGGGGGAGGATATTCTTCACAAAGATAAAAATGGCCTTCTCAGCGCTGAGCTTAATCCTCTTGCGAACAACATACACAAATTGTCCAACAGTCAGATCCGCGGGAACCAAATACCTGCAGGTATTTCGATTAACAAACAATTTGCAGTCAAACCTCAGCAGAACTTAGAAAGAGCATGAGCGCATGGGAAGATTAGCTAAGTGAACTTTGTTCAACCTCTCTGGCAGTAGAAATCATCGTTTGAGTTGCTTTAACATCAGACGACTCTATAAGAACAGAGTAAACAAGTCCAGGAATTTCATTTCAACATTCTACAACAAATTTCCACACTAGCCTTGCATTTCTATAAACACCTTGCTAGAGCAAATTAAAGATCTTTCAGTCTGATTAATGGTAATACTACTACTACTGACTCAAAAAATTGATTCGACAACAATAAAAAAATACTTGAATAAGTTATTCTGCGCAAAGATATAGCAAGAACTTAAATCAGTCACATCATAGTTCAAAGGGAAATTATACACAATAGTAACTATACAACTCGAGAGAAACATCATAGTTCGAAGGGAAGATATACACCATAGTAACCATACAACTCGAACGCCACAAATTAGTTGAAAGGGAATATATACATCATAGTAACCATACTACTCGAGTGCAACAACTAGAAAGATACATTATTATGGCATCATCACAGGGAAACAAAAGCTCATTTGTGACAAGATAATAAAGCACTCTAAACGCAAGGACATTGTCAAATGAAAATCCAAGTAAACATTGCAAAGCTCAAGGTGATAAAAGACTAACTTTTTCTTGTCAATGTCAGGGATGTCACTTCTTTCAGCCTTCTCAACAATCACCTAAATAGCAAGACGAAACAAGGAATTAGGTTGGATAAAAAGCATATAAACTTTGTAGCACATCCAGAAGAGCATTGCAAGAGAATATATGAAATTCGTACCGGTATTCTATCAGGGTACTTCTCCCTAATACGAGCAGCTTCAGCCTGTCGCCTCTCTACACGAATGCAAAACAAAATTAAAATAACATGAAGACGACATCCAAAAATTGCAGAAAAAGAAAGTTACAAGGAAAAGAAAATTCAAAAGATAAATCTAGAAGTATTAGAAGCACATAAACAAAATATACACTAGGTAAGTATGTATCCACAAGAAGCCCATGCTCAACCATCAAACAATAGACAATACCCCTCCAAAAGTTATTGGGAGAACATCAAATGATTAGCAATAAGAACAAACAACTTCAACCAAATAGAGAATTCTTTACCAGACTACATGTACGATGTTCTTATACTTAAAACTTTGTACACCACATAGTGGCAAATTTCTCACAAAATCTATAAAATGCAACAAGTACAAGTACTAGGCTACTAGTAATATAGAACAAATAGGCACACATAATTGTAACCTATGTTGCTCAGACTCTCCAAAATTGTTGCCGTATCCGTGTAGAACACTCCACAACCATTGACATTTTGGAAGAGTTCGTACAACAACATAAATTGTTAACTAAAAGAGGAATCCCAAAACCTCCAATTGTATCAAATAGACTGTCAAATCCACAATCAAGAATCAGGCACATGCTCAAAAAGGGTTTTATGGTAAAATTGACCACCAAACCTCAGAAAACCACCTTATCTCCACCCCCCATCCGTGTAGACAGTTTTTGAAGAGTTCGAGCAACAACACAGATCGTTAACTGAAAGAAAGGAATTCCAAAACCTCCAACTGTACCAAATAGACAGTCAAATCCAAAAACAAGAATCAAACATATGCATAAACAGGGTTTTATGGTATAATCCCCCACCACCCCCACCAAACCTCACAATACCACCCTATCTCTACCTCCAAACCTCACAACAACACCATATCTCCCTCCTAAACCTCAAAACACCACCCTATCTCCACCCCAAACCTCATAACACCACCCTATCTCCACCCCAAACCTCACAAAACCACCCTATCTCCACCCCCACCATATCTCCCTCCCAAACCTCATAACACCACCCTATCTCCACCCCAAACCTCAAAACACCACCCTATCTCCACCCCCACCATATCTCCCTCCCAAACCTCATAACACCACCCTATCTACACCCCAAACCTCAAAACACCACCCTATCTCCAACCCAAACCTCAAAACACCACCCTATCTCCACCCCCACCTCAACACAATAATTCATCAATTACCACTCTGATTAAAGAAATTCCATAATTGAACAATTCAAATATCAGATCTTATAACCAAAACAAAATTAAAAAAAAAAAAAAACAGGAAAAATTACCAAGAGGGTGTTCCAATTTGAAGGAGCTTTTGGCCATGGTGATCTGATAATGATTAACAAAAAAATTGGGGTATCTGCAAACCAAAAGATGAAAATAAAATTAGGGTTTTCTAACAGAAAAGGGGAAAAAGATCCGGAGTTTATAGTTTTTAGGAGAAAAGAGAGCTTACACAAACAAATCACAAAAAGAGTGAAAAACGCAACCAAAATTTTCTCTTTGTTTATATAAAATAAAAATCAATGCTCTATATAATTGGGGATAATATTTAATCCTTTTTTTTCGCGCGAGAAAATCACAAAAATAGTCCCTTATATTTAAAGATTGGTTTAAAGTAGTCCTTTAAATAGTGTTTTGATCAATTGGAGTCCTTTAAATTTATCAACATAATACATAATCGACTCATTTATCTACGACCTTTAATTTGAATATGTACAAGTATGCACTTAAAAGCTTGTATGGAGTTGAACACACGTCCTATTGAATGTTATGTGTGAGAATTTGTATTATATGTGGCATGGCATCCTACATGTAAAAGGATGTGTATGTCTACTTGTTCAACTTTATAAAAATTTGAGTATCTACTTATATCCACCAAAAATCGGAGAGCATAAATTTCTGATGAGATCATGTTAAATGACATTTATGTATTATGTCAATATTAATCCCTCCGGATATACCAAGCGAAATCCATGATTTCTCAATCAAGATTATCTTAAAATTAATAATTTAAAAATACCAGAAAAGACTCGAGAAATAGAGGAAGGAAAAATACAAAAATAACACTTCAAAAGGTTGCATCAAACTCTAAAAATTAAATCACAAATAGTGAAGATAATGAAAACGACACCTCAAATATATAGGTGTCGCTAAATCCCTCGTAATCATAATTTTAGTAAAATCTAACAATTAAATATTTGCTGAAAAATAAAATAAATTATTTTTGCCAAATATAGAGGACCAAAATTACTTTGATCACATTTAAAGAAGTAATTTTGACCTTTCACCCAACTTAACGGACCATATTTGTCATTCTCTCTTTTATAAACCATGGGCCATCAAGTGTCCGAAAGTTAGCAGCTAATCGAGTATTGTCATACTGAAAAAATTAGTAGTTAGTCGACTACTATCATATTTTATGTGGGAGAGATCGAAAACGCCTCCTGTTGGTTCTCCTAGTTTGTAATATTATTTAGTTATTACATGATTATTTTTTTCTTCATTTTTTATTACTATACGTTGCTTCATTTGTTTTGTATCATGTTAATTTGGTGTCTAATTCAAATTGTTCTTTTCTTTTTGAGACGATGGTTTGTTAAAAACAAACTCTCTTACAGTGATTTGATCACATAAAATTCCTTTACACTATCAATATAGAAGTCAAATTCACAAATATCGAGTGCAAAGTCCAATTAAAAGATGGAGACAAATTAAGAAACTCTTATAGATAAATGAAATAGTCCAATTGAAGATGGGGGCGAAATAGAAAGGAAGAACCATTGATAGCATTTGCGGTTACTTTCCCATCGATATACAAGCAATTGCAGTTGCTTTTCCATCGATATACAAGCAATTGAGCCCGATACGAAGCTTTCTTCTACTGTCTTTCACTATGCTTTTACTTAATTTTTGAAAATCTATCATTTTCCAAAAATAAATCATTTGTCTTTAATACGATTTGACTTCACACGACTCGCAATCGAAAAGAAGGTGAGACCCCTACCCTGGTATGTGGGTAGAAGTATTTCCTATCAACCCTTTTCTTTCTTAGGTAACTTCACTAGGCAAATGACACTCATTTTGCCTACAACTTCATATGTTTTGCAAATATTGGCACTATGACTCCTATAACTAGATTAATAATAAGAATGAAACAAAGTAATAAAAGGGAAATTTCATTTCAAAACTTCATACAAAAGCAACAAAGTATTACAATTGATATTTTCCTCTCACAAGACTAACAAATTATTATACTCTAAGCATCTAAAAAGAATGACTCTTTACACTTTTTGCTTCACATATTGGTTGCTACAATACTATCCCTCTCCTTAGCAAATAATATTTGGAGCAGATATAGTGGCAACCTCTCTTCCCTCTCCCATTGATACAGTTTATATAATGTTTCTGAGAATTCTCGGACGAGTGTTCGTGTAACCATTTTGGAGCCTCCAGAGATTGGAGAAATGATGGATTTTGTCAAAAGGATGCATTCCACAAAGCATTCTCGCCTTCCCCACAACGTCGATGAACCTCCTTAATCCTATCTACGGACCTGCATATCCCGCTGCAGCTCCAATCAAAGGAAGCAACACAAATGTTGCCTGCTTGAGCTTTCCACTCACAATCTGGTGAAATTACGATAGACAAAATCAAATTTAGTCATCTCGGAACATTTAGAGATTAATCAAATCAAACTTCTTCTTCCCGAGTCAACGTTCCTGGTTTGAATATATATAGTTGTTCTTTATCCATTTTCCCACATTCAAGGATCTAATGTATGGAAAGGAAGGGAATTTCTCTGAATCGAGTGGATACTGAAGTGCGTAAAAAAGAAAAATGGAAAGGCAATTCAAGAACTTTTCTCAATCAAACGAACCATGAAAGTAGTATAGATGCAAAAAAAATCGTCTCGTGAGGCAATAAAGGAGGAGGAATAAACTAGCAGATTGGTGCCATGTGCATTAAAGGACAAGGCAGCCATGTGGGAGAAAAAAGCTACACTACCTGAATGGCACCATGTGAAGAAGTACAGAACAGTCATGAGGAAAAAAGGGAAGGAATCATGTACTGTTTCTTGATAATGTATAAACTACCACATGGTAAACCACCATCTTGCGGTTCCCGTGGTTGTTCTAATAGACTAATACCATGTAAACCAAATAATGAGGTCAACCAAATCAAAATATAAGCCTTTCGAATTAACCAAAATCGGAAAGATCATGGAGTACTTGGAGAAATTCTAACATCAATTGCTTGATCTCGTAGGCAGATCTCAATGACCTTTCTAAATTAGCAAATGATCATTATCGTTATAATTCCTGCCTGGCTGCCTTATTTGGTCAGAAAAACAATCAAAGGTGGAAAAAATGTATTACGATACTCTAAGTTCGAAAATATTCAATGCAGAATACAAAGATCAAAACTTCATGGAAGATTAAGACTGACAGTTCTAGAAAATTCTCTATTTCCAAGAAATAATTTGTAAGAATCGTTACCTGGCGGAGTTCCACAACACAATCTTCTATCATCTATATGTTCCACATCCAATCCAATGAGCCATGAACCCAATGAGACATCCTCATTAACATACTTGTGTAGAACATGCCTAGGATGATTAGCAATCAGGATCAGCAATTGATAATCACGCAAAACAACACAATACATTCCAAGTATATCAGGAAACAACAAAAACTTACTGATTTAAAGATATATAAGTAGCTAAATCTTTTGAAATGGCATATAACTGCCCTGTTGCATGTCGAAAATATTTGTTTCCGTCCTCACCAAATTTCCAATGCTCCGGCTCATGATATCTCACTCCCCTGCGGTAAAATAGAAGTGAGTCAAGGCAATTTTAAGGAATCGTTTACGGTCAAAAGTAGAACTTCTCTGCTTACTTTTGAGCAAGGACTGGACCAGATTTCATGCAACCAATATATACCCGAGGTTTCGAATGATGCCTAGCTAGAGTTTCTCCCAGTGCACCTGAAGTTTCCAAAATGCATGTTCTCAAACGAGTGATGGCATAAGTATAGCAGTGCACTTGTAGTAGTAACAAAACGTCTTTGTGAACCATCTACGAAGGTCCTACGATCCTACCTATATTTACATGTACATCATCATCAACTTTAATATAGAAATCAGCATCCCATAGAGCAACAGCAGTAGTAAAATATGTCTTTGTCTTGGCAGATAATTCCAGATATCCCTCAACATGTTCCTACAGATGTCACAGTAACATGTCTGACAGTTAGAATAGCTTTACAGGCGTGAGATGAAATCTAATATAAGACTAGACTAAAGCGTTACTGTTACCAGCCTCAAGAAATCACCATGCTTCTTGTCTTCCGCTTCAATTGCTCTATCAAGAATGCCACCTGATGTTGCACTGATTATTGGAAAATTAGATGAGTAAGACTACAAGAATATCAAATTACAAGTAAATAAGTATGAAAATTAACCCCTCCCAAATTACTCCCTCCATTTTAATTTGTTTGCGTTACTTTCGTTTTTAGTCCGTTTCAAAAAGAATACCTCTTCACTTTTTTGATAACTCTTTAATTCGAACTCTTCACATGACACATTTAAGACCACAAGATTTAAAAGTTCCTTTATTTTCTTAAAACTTTGTGCCAAGTCAAAACTAGACAAACAAATTGAGACGGAAGGAGTAATAGGATACATATGAAATATTAGCTGCCCCAACTTCGAAGTATCTTTTTAAGTACTGAGTCTTCAATTATACTAGACAAGAATGTGAAAATGTGAACTACATACTTTTTTTGTCATCCCTAATATATGCTCTACGAAACTGTTGATGGAAATTTTCAAAGAAAGCCACCTTTACAACAACACAAGAAGTTACGAATGGGTGACAATGGGTCACTACTGGAAAATAATTATGAGCTAACAACGATATCAAGAAGACTGGAAACACAACACCTTGAGAATATATCAGATGTCAGTTGTAGTACTCACCTGTGACCTATTACAAAACGAATTACAATGCCTTTTTCTTCCTCTAGCTTCTTTCGCTTATCACCTGTTTTCCACAAGTCAATAATCAAAATGCTTGGTATGCATCCAACAAATGGAAAATCCCCACAAGTAACTCAAAATAAAGTAAAACAGTGAAGCTCAAATACCTTGTGGCATCCAAGTAGCACGAACTGAGTCTCTTCTCTTTCGGCTGTTGAAGGCAGTGTTTATCCCTATGACCATTCGATATTTTCTCTTCTTCGCCAATTCGGGGATCTTTATGTCTTCTGTTATTGGAGACCCACTCAGTATAGAATCTTGCAAAGCCCTTGCTGCAGCTAGTTCCATCTCTAAGTTTGAAATTGTTTTATCCAGGGTTCTGTATTTTAGTACAAGGACAACAACCTATGAATTCATTGTTTCAGAGGAAAATGAAGTATGACATCCGTCAAATCTACAAGTTAAAAGCATGAGAACATACTGTATAGCATGATGTGTTTTTGTAACTTCACCGAAATTATCCTTGGATTCACTTTTCACATCCTTCTGAATAAAGCAAAAACACCAAAAGCCATTATTTTGATGACAACAACAACTACACTTCAATCCCAAACAAGTTGAAATCGTCTATATAAATCCCCATTTCTCCATTTAATTAGAATGACTTGAAATAATTATCGAATCTTGCCACCTTTTTCGATCTAATACTCACATTGGTAGGATCACAGTCCTCAGAAACTACCCCTAGCTTTTGATCATCAATCTGTGTTGTCCTTGTTATGCCTTTAGCTTCTGGCACTGTCCACATCCTATAACAAAATATACTTATTATTGAGAAAATAGAACAAAGTTGCAACAAGCTCAATAGTTGTGTAAGTGAGAAGGTTATAGAAAAAGGAGCATTTTAAGCTATTCTCTCCATTCCAAACTACTTGTCACATTACCCTTCTCGAGAGTCAATTTGACTAATCTTCGGAGCTAAATTGGATTAAGATATTCAAATACTATAAGTAAATGCAAGTCAAAGTTAATGTAGTTTGAATCTCGCGAATCGGAGAATGACAAGTATTTTGGGACAGATGGAGTTACATTAATATGCTCAGAAATGCAGCCACAGATCTCTTTCCCAACTAATAACCATGCTCATTTCAACAACAGCACCATCCTAATTTAGAAGTATTGCTAAATAACATCATTAAATTGCATAAACAAAACTCACAAGATCAAAGTTTCCCTATACAAATATACAACTAACAATCTACATAAACCTTAGAATGGTAAATCAAATCCTTGTTTAAAGATCCAAACTTTTCTTTTCATTCACAACAAGTTGAAAGTTCAAGTAACCAATTACCAATCAACTGAGCTACTAAGATTTCGCGTAAAGATCCAAACTTTCATAATCCAATTCAAAAACAAAAAGATCAAATGAATAAACCTGTCAGTGAAGAGCATCCCAACACAAAAGCATCCAATACACAGAAGAACAGTCAATTTCCTAGAAAAAACACCTTTTCCAGCTGATTCACCTCCTCTACTTTTCATTGTGCTCTTCATTGCTTAAACCAATTAACAACAAATTCAAACAACACCCATTTCAGTTCCCAACTCAACAACCCCAAAAAACCAAAGAACCCCCAAAACAGTATCAATTTCAAGATTTCAAAAAAAAATCCTTTTTTAACAAAAGGGGTTTCTATTTTCACATGGGAGAAGCTCCCCAGGTGAGTGAAATAGAAGAAGAAAGTGTTGAATATGTGGAATTGAAGAAAATAAGACCCACAATACAGCACTTTGTTCAAGAATCTATCTAAGTTGGTACTAATTTCTTATTATACTTTTAATGGTGGACACCTGTTTCTCTTTTTTGTCAACAGAGAGATGACATTGTCGGTGAGATAACTGGTAAATTTTTGTAACTGTAAAAAAAAATTGAATCTTTGGGAAATTGTCTCACTCTAAAAGTGATTTTTTTTCTGTGTTGGTACAGGGAAAAAAAAAGATCATGGTGCACTTGAATTTGTTGTTTGAAGTTAGAAGTTGGCAGCTGCAAATTTGTTGGAAATGGGGTCACCTCAAATGTGTTTATAATCATTTAGCGGATTGTTTGGCACGGGAGATAAGAGATAATTAATTTTAAAATAAGTTTATTTTATGTTGATTGGATTAAAATCGTGAAATTATTCATTTCGAGATTGAAGTGATAAGGATGAAATTAATTAATACCTAACCTTAGATAATTTTTTGTTGATTATGGAGTTTGTCAATTTTTATCCTATTCTTAAAAGTGTGTTGAAATTTATGCGGATATAGCTCATTAGAAATGAGTAGTGAAAATAGAAAAATTAGTTTCACGGATAGTTTTTTTTGCGACATTTTCTCATCCTATAATATAGCTCAAAAGCTCTCTCCGTCGTATGTATTCACTTGTTTTTCAAACAACATTTTCCTTCGTGTCGAACATAGATATTAAAGTTGCAAAATGAATATTTGAAAATCACATTAAGTGGTGTTTATGGTTGATGCATAGTATTAATTGTTTATATAATGATAAAATACTATAGATTATTATAATTTTTTTAAAAAAAAAAATTAACACATCAAAAGGAAATGAGAGAAAAGATGAAATTCAAACTCTTCCAATTCTACGGAGGAAAAATCAGATAGTCCACCAACTAAGACAATTAAACAACTTAATATTTAAACAATTCTTTAATTATATTTCTTTTGTTTGTATTAATTTCCATAACACTAATGTTTAAATTAAAGATTGAATTAAAAGACTACTTGTGTTTACATAATACTCATTTGTTCTTATCAAAATGAGTATCAATGTTTACCATGCTAGGTACTATTATCATAATTCTGTAAAAATTTATCATTTCTAATGAAGCATGTGAAGGGTTGTTGTTTTCCCTAATGTTATTTTAACTTTTTTGAAATATCAATACTTTATAATAAGATTGTGTTCTCATTATAGTTCTTTTTGGTCATTTTCTCCAAAAAATAAAAAAAGGTGTATTCCATGAATTAGATATCAATAATTGCATTAGAGAAAAAGAAACTCAAATAGAAAACTTGGGATTAGATATGATGGCAATATGATTGACACACCACTCAACAATATAATATTTCATGAATCAAAACTTAAAAAAATAAATTAATTTATGAATTGTGAATCATATATTTATTTTGATTTACTACTTATTATATAATTCCTTCGATATAAATATAAATTTTGAGCTTAAACTATTGAATTTTACCAACTATAGCAATATGATTGACACACCACTCAACAATATAATATTTCATGAATCAAAACTTAAAAAAAATAAATTAATTTATGAATTGTGAATCATATATTTATTTTGGTTTACAACTTATTGTATAATTCTTTCGATATAAATATAAATTTGAGCTTAAACTATTGAATTTACCAACTATGTAATCACAATACTAGCTCCGCCCTACATGAGAGAGTGTGAAAGTGACATGTTACCTTAACATTATATAAATACACATCTTTTAATATAGTATTCAAACACTATCAAAGGTTCCAATGAAATGATAAATATTTCTTTATCCCTAATTAAAAGTCTTGAATTTCATCTCTAAAAAATGTTTTACGCTAAAAATAAAATTACAATCTCTATACATAAATTTAAATTAATCGAATTTCAAATTATTATTTTTTAAAAAACTTATATTGGTATTTTTGCAAAAGTTTCAAGTGGATTGGGGCCACCCTGTCCCTAGTGGTTAGGTTATCACCAATTTCCAGCCATTTTTTTTTGTTTGGTTGAACATGATTGGCTACCAAATATGAAACTCAAAGCAAAGAAATCTCTACCAAAAAAAAAAAAGAGAAAAAAGAAAAAGAAATCATAACTTTGAAGTACATATTTTATTTTTTGATTAATTATTTGTTATTCGAAATTTAATGATTTAATAAATTCAGATATTCAATATTTAGTTCATGATATTAAGCATAATGGAATTTATTAGATATGTTATTATAAATAATATATAATACATCTATTTAATGTACGCTCATAAATATTCATTATCATGCATATGATATTGCACTATCTGGACTCACTCTTTTAATATGGTCTTCGATTAGAAGTTTTTTTTTATATAAATAAAGTAGGCATAATATATAAGCATATCTTTTAATTTAATATTAATTGATATTTATGTCATTTAATTTTTATGTACATGAATAGATATTTAAATTTATATAAAGTTAATCAACTTGACACCGTGTATAGGCCACCATGTAGAACCCAAATTACGATGTAGCAAAGGCAGACCCACCCTTGGCCCTTTGTTGGAGGTCAATTTCGTTTTAATAAATATAGGGAAAAATGACACATATACTCCCGAATTATCGTAAATGGTATGTAGATAACCTTCCTCATACTTTAGGGACATTAATGCTCTTGCCGTCCAAAAACTAGAGCGTATATGCCCTTTAGTCTAACGAAAGACTAAATAGGGACACGCAAGGCGGAGCCACCTTGGTAGAAGGGGGTTCATCCGAACCCCCTTCGACGAAAAATTATACTATTTATACATGATTTAAAATAATATTTTATGTATATATAGTAGATGTCGAACCCCCTTCGGCTACTCTGTGTATCTATTTGTCACGACCCAAAAATGGACGTGATGGCACTTGTCTTATCCCACCAAGACAAGTCAGCCTAAAACTCAACTTATTACAATAAAATGCGGAAAATTTACTATCGACTTACATTATACCCCAAAACCTAGTTGTCACGTGTACAAGCCTCTAAATTATTACAATTGATTCAAAAGAAAGGCTCAAGTCTCAAATGAACTTGTTTCTAGAATAGAACAAGGTCATAATTAAGGAGAAGAACGTCTGCTGAGATGGAAACAGCTACCTCACAAATCTCCAAGAAGCCTCGGAAAAGAAGTGAATGACAAGTACAACAAAAATCCAGGCTCATAACCTACAAAAAAATTGTAGAAGCAAGGGGTGAGTACCAAACCACACGGTACTCAGCAAGTAAACCTCTAAACACAAGCTAAGGGGATGAAATACGGGTACTCCTACCACCCCCAACCGAGCCTCCACCATACAACCTGCATAAACATCAGGCCAACCTAACAACTCACAGTTTACATAGCACGTAACTCAAAAAAAACAACACTTAGACAAATTACATATCCTCCACAACAACACTTTAACAAAGTACATATCCCCAACAACAATACTTCAACAAATTACATATCCTTAACAATAGTTCAACAAATTACACATCCTCTATAATAATACTTCAACAAATTACATATCTTCAACAACAACGTTTTTCATATCCTCAATAACAAGCTTAGTATTCAACAATCACAAGTTCCACAGAAAGGCAATCATAAGATCAGTAAAACACAATATCAAGTTCACTAATGATAAGTATGTGCAATGCAATGGAATGCAATGTCAAGTATAATGATGTATGTCTGACCTAGTGATACACACCCGCTGTCTCTCAGTCCGGGACCCATGGGGGACATATCTGTCCATGCATCTGTCGCGGCGCACGACACGACCCTCGATAATAGTACCATCGCGGCGCGCGATACGTCCGTCGAAATATAGTATCCATCGCGGCGCGCGATACGTCCCTCGAAATGGTACATCCTCTTAAGTACCCATTCTTTCTCAATGCACATACACTTGTCACAACCAAGGCCTCAAAATAATGCAGATGACAAGTTCACATAAATAATGAGGAGATGACCGTTTCCATAACATCGCACAGTTCACAACCACATAAACATGAAGTCACATCAACAATGATTCAACAAGCCTTCAACCCTTTTTCAACACATCACACATACCACAAGGAAATACACACATTTCATACACTTAACAAGAGTTTAGAAATCCACTTGCCTCAAATAGTCAAATAATTACTCCGGGTTTGAGTCTTCCCTTTCGTTGTACTTCCAACTCAAAGCAATCTATTCAAATTAATAATAACAATAAGATTTCTAAACTAACAACACACATATTACTCTTTGTCTAGTCTAGACACTGAACTCACTCAAATTTATAATCAAATTCCTAAATTTAATCCCAATTAACATGTCAACTTTCATATTTTCCAAGTTTCAAGTTTAGAATTAAATTTCGATATATCAATAACTTTAGTTTATAATGTAGTTAGTAACTCAAAAATTTAACCATCCACCATTTAAATCCACAAATTACCTAATGATTACCCACAATCATTATCCAATGATTACATTAGCCATTAACAATTTTCCACCAAGAAACCGTTGACATAAGATGAAATTCAATTTCTCTGCTTTCTCTATCAAAGCAAACATTGTTATTATAATAAAATAATAAATAAATAAAAAATGTGTCAAGTAGTTACTAACTCAACTTAAGATTAACTAAAATACTACACATATACAGAATAGTCACTGACCTCGCTTCCATGTGTATATTAACGACAAGTGATATTCCATTATAATGGATCGATTTTTGAAAATAATTATTGCTGAAATTTCGTACTTTTATCCATAAATATTATTCCCTCAAGTTCAATATAATTACACTACCAGATTATTGATTTCTCTTCTATAACCAATATTATAATAATAACATTAATATAACTCATATCAATATAGACAATACAAAAAGATGTTAACAATTTTGATGACTTACTTGAAGTACGCATGCAATATCATCGCAAGAGCCGCCACCAAAAAAAACGTTCTCTTCTAAATTTTCCCCCTTAAATTATGATCTAAAAATGTCAACCCTAATAACTTATGTTAATATATACATGGGCAATTATTATTAATAATATACAAATTACTCCCAATTTAATTAACTATTGTTAAATGACTATTCAAAATTATCAAAAATGACCTTTCGAATCCGGGTCATTACACTATTTCTACGAACTTTGAACCCCCTTGTTGAAAATTCTGATTTCGTTGGTGGGGACAAGTGGCACAATCTTATCCATCGATCTGATGTCGGGTCGGTGGAGAAAATTATGACACATGTATGTTCGTTAGTATAAGAGGGTATACATGTTTAGTTTTTTGAAGGCAGGGACACCAATATCCCTAAAGTATGACAGAAGGTATCTGCAAACAATTTATAATAGTTCGGAAGTATATTGTCCTTTCCCCCCTAAATTTATATACATGTATTGACGGCTTTCAGAATAAATTGAAGGTTTAATCTATTGATTAAGGATAACAAATTACTAGAAAATGTCTTGGCATCTTAGTCCTAAGTGGACAATTTTTAATTCACACGTAATCATAAAACATGCACAAGAAAAAAAATTAATACGTAATCAAATTTCCTATTTAAATATGAGCTAATTTGCCATTTTTTCTAATTCAGATTTCAATAATTTCTTTTTAGCTCATGGCAAGAATTTTATATTTTTCCTCCATAAATGGTTCATCATTATCATTTTACAGACCAATAGAAGCTAAAATGGGCCAAAATCAATCTTATTGGGCCTCTATTGAATCTGATATTGAAGCCCATCTTAAGAAGGCCATCTCAATTAGGGCTCCTGAATCTGTGTTCGAGCCCATGCATTACTTGACTTTTACTACACCCAAATCCACAGCACCAGCCTTGTGCGTCGCGGCGTGCGAGCTGGTGGGTGGTGACCGAGACCGAGCCATGGCTGCAGCATCGGCAATACATCTCATGCATGTCGCTACTTACACCCACCAGCACATGCAGATGGCCCGAACAAAGCCCGGGCCCGTAATTGAGCATAAGTTCGGCCCAGATGAGATTCTAGTTGAGTCACATGCTAAAGGTTTGGGCCCGGCCCGTAATATAAGGGACATTGAGCCTGAACACAAGTTTGGCCCGAATATCGAGCTCCTCACAGGTGATGGGATCATGCCTTTAGCTATTGAACTGATAGCTAAAGCCATGAGCCCGGCTCGAAAGAACTCAGACAAGATCATGAGGGTTATTACCGAAGTAACACGTGCCTTTGGGTCTCAAGGACTGCTAGAAGGCCAATATCGCGAGATAGAATGGGCCCAATCAGGCAACGAAAACGAGGAAATGTTCGAATACGTGTGCAAGAAGAAAGAAGGGGAAATTCATGCATGTGGAGCTACTTGTGGTGCAATTTTAGGTGATGGAAATGATGAAGAAATAGAAAGGTTGATGAATTATGGGCTTTATGTTGGAATAATACAAGGGATAATAAATGGAAGAAATTACAACAAAAAATTGGAGAAAAGGGTGAATGAACTTAGAATATTGGCCATGAAGGAATTGGATACAAGTTTCAAAGGGAAGAAATTAATGAAGCAAATTGCTAGTCTTGTTGAAGAGTCTTAATCATAATGTGATCATGTTTAGATTTTGAATAACATTGTTTAATTTCTATCTATTAAAAAATAATAAAGAAAAAAAAATTGATCGTGACTTATTTATTAATTCAATTTATATAGTGTGATTTTAATTTAGCTTACTTATCCTATGCTCATGTTTTATATATACTAGAAAATTCAAAAAATTAAAATGGTGGGGTTCTAATGTCATGATCATATTTAATTATTAGGGAGTAATAAAACATAAAATAATAAAATGGTTAACTAATAGCCTAACTTCAGGATATCAGATCTTGACTATATATACTAAAAAGAATATATAAATATTTTGATTTTGAATTCTTCTTAAAATCAATCAAGTAAGCAATTGTTGCCCCCCACCCCCACCATTTAGCATGAGGTAATAGTTTTACTCCTTCCGTTCGATATTATTTGTCATGGTTTCTATTTTTAGAGTCAAATTGTAAAAACTTTGACTAACATTTTAAGATATATTTTGTCATCGTATTAATATGCAAAAAATTGTAATTTATAATACTTTTCATTTAGTTTTAGAATATCTAATTTTTTTATTTAAAATATCAAATTAATGTGATCTAATTTACCTTTGAAAATTAGTTAAATTAACTTTCAATTAGCGCAACATAACAAACTATTTCGAACGAAGGGAGTAAATTATAATCATTTTAATTGTAGTTAATATACCATATTTATTCTATATAATTTTAATATATTTTTGATTGAATATTTTATTTTTCATCAACTCATCATTCATTACATGTTTTGTATTATTTTCTTTTAAAGAAATACTTTATATATATATATATATATATATATATATATATATATATATATCTTGTTATGACTAAAATAATATTTGAAGCACAAGTTAAAATTATATGTTTGTCGGCAACAATTTTTTAGGCATGTGTACATTCTGACTTCTTTGACTTCTTCAAATACGACCTTGTGAAGTTATATTGAATATATTATTATTGTTGTTATAATGTATATTTTTCACAAGGCTCAAGCTACTTAAATAATATTGAATTCACAATTTAGACGTTGTTAATTCTATTAAACATATTAATTCAATTACTAATCAAATTCTATTATTGATGTCTTACGATCATCAACCATCACCACATCATCTACACGATTATAATACAACAACAACAATAATAACTATATCTCATAAATAAATCAGAATCGACTATATAAATCTTTCACTATCGATTCATTTGATCTAATGCTATTCAAGGAACCCTGTTTTACTTAATATTGCATTTCTCACCCTACTCAAATCTCTCCCTTTTAGTGTTCTTCCAACACCTTCACACACTGAAAAAGAAGATATTTTACTTCTTTCAAGTTTTTTAGCAATCCATTCATGTGGAGGCATCATTTCTCCTTCATCGTCATCGTCGTCATCATCATCGTCCTCTTCGTCAAATTTCGAACTATTTTTTGTCAAATTATGTCCTCCGCCATCATAATTATCATCGTCATAATCAAAATCATCACGACGTGACAAGTTTTTATTGAAATTTGTTCCATAAATTTTTGACCAATCAGGTATGTTTACTGGAGCTGAATGTTGAATTATTTTAGGTTCCTGAATTGAACTCTTGCTCGATCTCTGAATCATTTTGGCTGCGGTGGGAAGCCTCCTAGGACTAAAAATTGGTGACGATTCTTTGTTTCTGCTGAAATTTGAACTAAATTCGCGCCTTTCATTAATGAAATTTCCCCAAATTTCTTCTTCTTGAAATTCTTCATTCCTCATTGATGTCCATCCACTACTACCTTGACTATACAAATTGTACCTCCCTTCAGATGACGATGACATCTTCTGCGAAATAAAAATAAAATTAATCGAAAAATTTATAAGTTTGTGATTTTATATAAAGAATTATGTTGACTTATTTCTCCGATTTTATTAGAATTTTTCCCTTCAATAGAGAAATAAACATAAAAAATAGAAATTTTAAAAAAAATTCAAGCCCATAAAATTCATTATGGGACTGACAAAATTCTTTTAGCAGATAATGAAATTATACGTTAACTTTTCACAAAAAATACCTATATGCATCAAAAACTTCAAGTTCCTCAAGGTAAGAACATTTAAAAAAAGATAAATTTTAATATATGATGTTATTATTTCATTCTAAAATAAAACAAAATATCTTTATTGAATAGCGATACTTCAAGATTCAACGACTAGCAAATAACATTGACTAGAATTTACAAAATGTACCTCTCTTTATAAGTGAAACTTGCAACAAATAACTTTCTTCAAGATCTAGAAAATTTTATCTGCAAGACACAAATTAAAGAGAAATAATTAAAACAAAGAAAACCAATAATAATATCATTTAGAGAAATTAAAACACACAAAGAAAAATATGTTTTTTTTTTACCTTAAAAAATCCTATGAATTGGTGTTTGTTGAAGAGAGAAAAAAGAGTCATAGAGAAGAGGGGAAATAGTGAGCAATCAAATGAGAGGAGATAAAGATCTTATAAACTTTGGACTAAAAGAAATTTCATAAATAATTGACCTATGTCTATTTTATTATTTTGTCTTTTAACAAATATTGCTTGACTTCTATTATTAATAAGGAATGTGAAGATTCATTTTACAAAGTATTTAAGAGTGCTTTCAAATTTTTATTACACAAAATGAAATTTGATGAAGTTTTAAAAATTCTATCTTTAAATATATTTTAGATCAGTATTTTGAGCTTTCAACGATAATATTTTTTGTATAAAAAATACAATTTATGGTCAAACGAAATCTAAGAATATTTTCAGAGTCGAGACGAAATTTGAATTTCAATTACTATTTACAAATTTGACAAAACTCAGATCTAATTAAAAGGTTTTATTTGCTAACAAAATTCATTATATGTATGTAAATTTATAAGTTGTCATCTTTTAAAATTCAAAACCATAAATTTAAAATTTTGAATTCACGAATAAAAGTGATTACTTAATTATTTTTACAATAAAGTATTAACAAGTAAATTGCTAGTACATGTTTGCTTTATAATAAGCCTCAAATCACATGTAAATTAGCTATTTATTTATTTGTCCCCTTTTCCTATCTATTTCCTTAAAATTAGCTACTTCTTACAAGAAAAATTCTACCCTTAAAAAAGTTTATTATTTTATAAGAAAAAAAAAAAAAGAGCCTATAAGCACCTACACTAGTGCTCACCTTAATTAGTGCAGTGCACGTGTAATTTTTTTTAAACATAATTTAAATTATCATGATTAAGCTAAACCTTGTTTTTTTCACACATAACCCCCCTTGTTAACAAAAAGTTAATGACACAAGGAGTGTATTAATTAAGTTAATTAAGGTGATTTCCATGAAAGCTCAGGTGATAATGATGTCGCCTTAGTTGGAGATAATCAAATTAACTTTATTATTTGTGTCTAGGTGTCTACCACCTTAATTTTTTTAATTAAAAAGGAAAAGTAACGCACTGATTGATATTTAATTCGAATCGAAGCTTGGTGATAGATTTTGAAGTTAAAAATTTAATTTTTTGAAATTGTGATATTTTAGAATCTATTCTAAGCTTTTTAAATATTTTGTGAGTGCAAATTTTAAAAATTGATTTTAGCTAATTTTTGAAAACTTAAAAGTAATTGAATATTAAATTTTCATGGCCAAGTAAATGTTAAAAAAATAAATTTAATGACTTAATTATGCAAATCAGCAAGTTAATTAATACTCTCTCTGTCCATTTTAACTTTTAACCATTCTTTTAGCTTAAAAATTATATTCTCTCCGTCCGGTATTATTTGTCATGATTTTTATTTTTAGAGTCAAACTATATAAATTTTGACTAGTATTTTAAGATGTATTTTTTCATCATATTAATATGTAAAAAATTACAATTTATAGTACTTTTCATATATTTTTAAAATATCTAATTTTTTTGTTTAAAATACCGAATTAATGTGATCTAATTTAACTTTAAAAATTAATCAAATTAACTTTAAAAAAGCGCAATATGACAAACAATTCCGAACGGAGAGAAAGTATTCATTTGATTAGAAATTAATTTCTATGCACTGAAATGTATATTTTATTATTATTTTTACACCGCCAATCAAGATGAACTATAAGTGAGATATAACTTTTAATTGTGTATCTAATTGAGTACTAATATTTCCGGAAAGTAAAGTAAATGATATGTGAAATTTCGATACTTTCTCCGTCTCATATTTTTTTATACGTAGGTTAAGAAATTATAAATAAAAAAATAATTTTACTGATTCACTTCTTAAAAACTTTTTAATTATTTTATAAATAAATATAAACACTTTATAAGAAAATTAATTGCAAAAATAATATAGGAACAATTCAATTAATGATATCTTGATTCAATAATATAGATAACTAATATAAGACAATTATTTTCAATAAGATAATCAATTAATATGAGTCGATGGGAGTAACACATAACTACAAAACTCAATTACACTATCAAGGTAGATTACAAGTTAAATTCCATAGTAAATGTTATCTTATAAATTATAATGCTAAGTAATTAGCATTTAACTAGTTGCCATTAAACATGCAAAAATAATTAAACTTAGTTACAATCGTCAAACAAAAAGATAAAAGAGACGTGCATATTTTTGCCTAGTAAAAAAAAGACGAAATTAAAGTTAAAGCATGTGTTCAACATGATGACACAAAGTCAAAAACAATATTAATTTGTAAATTGAGAAAAACAAATAAATGAAAATGACATACATGAATTTAACCATTGAGAGCCAAAGAAGATTAAATAGAACAAACAAAGAGTAAGCCATCATTCAATGTATCTGTTTTATTACGAAGACAAACATACCTATTACATTTTTCACGTTTAATTGGTTAAAATATTTTTAAAATAATTTTTTTTATCAAAAATAAAATAAAATATATTCATATTAATTATGCCATTCGCACAAATTTTTAACTTCATCACTACTCCTTTTCTTGGATGGAGTCAAAATTTTTGTTGACAGGCCTTGTATATATTAAAAAAAATACATAAAAAATAAATAAAGAGATCCAATATTTTTTTATTATTGTTATATATTCATAAGAAAAATAAGATAATTTTAACTTTATATATACACTATAATTTTTCGCTAAATAAAATTCGTTCTTGTTGCTTCTATCTTTGCATAGGATTTATTTAAATTTATCTATCAAATGCACACACCCCACAAAAGAAAAAGTAGAAAACACCATTTTTATAGTAATATATTTTTCATGAATATTCTTAGTACTTCTTTTATTTCAAATTATTTATTTGATTTTATTTAAGCTTTCAAATTAAAATAAAGTAATATTACTTCAAATATTTTTAAAATTAGGATTTATTAAATCAAAAATTAAAATATATATCATATTTTTTAGTTTCACAAGTTGGTTTAATTTTTAATTTTTTGAAGTAGCTAGATTCCTTTTCTCCACTGTCTCTCTGTTTTTTCAGTATTATTAATTTATTTAATTTACTTGACGTACAATTTTTCTTTCTTTTTTATGGGATTAAAATAAAATTGGCGGCTGTCAAACAGATCTGCGGCCGCCACTCTGGCCAACATCATGCTACTTTCACGCATTTCTATGACTATCACGATTCCTCATTTATTCATCTTATTGTAATTATTATTTTTTAAAAATCTTATTTTGATAGTTTTGTAAAATTATTTTTTATACATATAACTAACGATGATATGATTATTATTATTAATTATTACTTTAAAAATTAAAATTTCATTCGATCCGCACTCCTTTAGGTTTTAAATCATCTTAATTCATTAATTCTAATTTTTCACTCATTTTTATTCTTCAACAATAACATTTTATTGATGATATTAATTAAGTATTTTTAATTTGATTGATTTAGGCAAATGATTTAACTAGTTTAGAATCGATTTACGTATCTTTCTTTTAGTTTTAAAATTATCTTCTTGCCACATTAACTTAATAAAAAACATGCAGATGAAAATTGGTGTAATTTATTTAAGATATATTGTATGATTCACGTGAATATGGGATACACGCTCTTCTCTCGTTCATACCGATCCAACTCTCACTCGTCTCTCCCTTTCTCACCTCTCTCCATATATATATATATGTGTGTGTGTGTTTCTATTTCAGAATGAATTTGCTATCAACGATATTATTATTAATATATACATGCTCACTCTCTCACTCACCTCTCTCCCTGTATATCTTTATTTCGAAATCTATTTATTGTCAAAGATACATGTATCTAGTATCGATAGATACACGTTTACTCCTTCGCTCGCCTCTTTTCCTCTCTCGCTCAACTCTATCCTTATGTATTTGTATTTCATACATATCTAGTTTAATCTAACTTAAAATAATGCGGAGAAATGATGTATCTTACTTGAAATTTGGTACACTAACTCAAGCTATAAAGTGAATTATTATTCATATTAGTGTAATTAGGCATTCTTTACCCAAGTTAACTAGACAAAAGAAGAAAGAAAATAACATGGGCCAGCCCACTAAGAGTCGAGCACAGTTGATCTATTTTGGCCCAAGTGTTCCAAGGCCCAATTTGTAAAGAGCCCAAGTCTCCATAGCCCAACAGGCCCACCACTTCGGGTTAACAGCCCAAAGTCAAAGATGTCGGAAAATCGAAATGTACACCATAGTCGTCTTCTCCGTGAAAATCAAAGCTAAATTTTACAGTAAAATTGGAGAAAATACTGACTGAGATTTTGAAGAATGTCGAAATTGTGGGCGAGGTTTGCAGGTTTATTCAGCAGCAAGAATTTTGTAGGGGTTGATAAAGTAGGCAATCGCTATTTTAAAAATATTGAGGAGCTTGATGGTGTCAGTAAGTGGGTTTTCGTTTCTTTACTTTCAATTAATACTAATTTGACTTTTGTAGTTTAATTTATTGTTTGATCGAATAATGGTGATGATTTTAGTGCATTTTGTTTTATAGCTTTTGTTTTGGCTAATATTGGTAGTTAATTGTTATGATCATTTGGATTTTTGTAACTTAAGAACTTGAAGTGAAAGAAATGAGGTGATTTTGCCAAAAAAAAGAAAAAAAAAAGGGGCAGTTGGATGAACAAATCATTACAATCAGCAGTGGGCGGTCGTTGAAAATTGGGACTTTGGATGGTGGGGTGCATATTGAATGCCTAGGAGTGTTAAGCTTAACTTTTTGCATGTTGTTTAGGTTATTCAGAATTTATATAGGTATATAAACACAGAATATCTATCCTATATGTACAATGTAAGTTTTTGCCGAGGGGGTTTGGCTGAATACCCTCGTGTCCCCCTAGATTTGCTCGCTTCAGGCTAGTGGTTTTGTATAGGTCACACAAAGATAACTTTACAAAATGAGGTGATCAGGAACATTTGGAAATTGGACAAAAGAATTACTTACCTAGGGCTGGTATAACTCTCCCAGATATTCAGGCGTTCAAGAAGTTCATTTTTATTTGGGGTAGGGGAAGTGAAAATGAGGGAGGGTGAAAGTTCAGGTAGGTAGCCAACCAACTGACCTACTAAGATTTCTCCGTTCAAGACTTGTATGTAGGACGGCCTTGTTGTTTATTATGTTATCTACTAAAGAACTTTATGTGATAGTTCTATATTTTATTAGTGAAGGAAAAGAGATGGGTGACATTTAAAGGAGAGGAAGATCCAACCTCCATTCCAGGTATGTCTTATTGGGAGAAATACTATCCAGCTTTATATCTTGTTTTAAGTCTAAGTAGCATCCCCTTCTCTATCATGTTAATATGTCATGAAAAAAAACAATCGGCTGCTATTATTAACTTTTCAAGTTACACTATTACATCTTTTATTGCCATTAAGTAGTTACTACTTACAATTGATTGACGTAGTTGAATGGATATGTTGGTTGAATGGACAGCGGAAGAATGCTCCAACTCCAGAGGTAAAATTTGACCTTTCATGTTACAATTCTATGCTCATAATTCATTGACCATCCTTAACCAGAACTGTCTTTTCTTTGTATGAACTGTTCTTATTCAAGAATAGCACACTGTTATCCCTTTATCAGCATGGTTAAAATTATAGAATACGTGTTGATAAACCGAATAGTTTAGCTCTTCTTTTCATATATGGAATGAAAACATGCAAATCATGTTGTTGTATAAATGATATGCAACATCAGTGTGATGCTCTGATATTTGAGTATAGGAAAATTAATTGCTTTTGCTGCAATCCATATCTCTTGCACTGTCTGCTACTACAATGAATTCTTAGATATTTAATCACTTGATATTCTCTTTTTATTTTGATTTTGATAGGTAAATAATTCATTACAAAATTGGAGGGGTATGTACCGGTATGCATTTAACTAGAGTCTGGTTTTAAAAATAAGCCAGCAAAAGTCCCATAAACCCCTGTTGCTTCTTTTGTCATTAATTTCAGCTCTAGGCTTTCAATTTTCATTGTGGTTGTGTTTTTATTTTAACATCTTATGGTACTTGAAACACTAAGCGGGTTTTCCTTCTCGTCGTTCTTGTTTGTTGTGCCATTCCATTTATGCCTTTTTGGCCATGACCAATTAATTGAACATAGGTCCTCATGTATAAGGTGCAATCTAGTTGAGGTGCTTCTACCATTACATCCGCTGTAAAAAAAAGAGAAGATAATGATTGCAAAGCTTGTCAAATTATTTGCCTTCAACCAAGTGCTGGAACTTATGTGATTAAATTAGGTCACATATTGTCACTTTTATCTTATGTTTTTCATTATTCAGATATGCATCCTTCCAAATGTAAGTATGTACTGAACTGTATTTAATTTAGCTTAAGTTACTTCCTGAACTGTATTTTGATGGTTGTCTATTTTCTTTACCAGGAAATGGCTGAGTTGGAGGCCAGAAGGGAATTTGTTAAGCTTAATATTGCTCGTAAGTTTTCCAATTTCATGTCTCTCTTTTGGTCATGGATTTATTGTAACCACTCTTGAAAAAACTGCTCTAATGTCTTACTCCTAACACCGAGGATATTTAAGTTTATAATAGATGATAGAAAGAAGCTCTTCATTCAACTTCTAGATGGTTGAACTTTCAAAGTAAGTTTAGGTACTTAAACTACAGGGTGACCTAGATTTATTTTTCTTTCCTACTTCATAATTTTTAAAAGTTGGGTTCTGTTCTGTTAGTTGCTTATGATTTATGAGTTTACTTTTGCTGTTAGTCTGGTTTGAGATTTTCCTAACTTACATGCTTACTTCAGACACACTTCAGTGGTCATTGGATTGGCTGTCAGTAGGAAAATAACCATTCTGAGAATATATTTATCTTTTTGTTGCTTTAGGTCTCAAGAAGGAAGAGGAGGAAAGAATGGCCAAAGAAGGCAAGAGGAAAGCCACAAACATTGGTAAGTTGCTTACTTCGGTTCTACAGACTCTGAAAGGGGAAGCAAATTGCTACTTGAACTGCATGACATTCATTCCTCTTCACCTTGTCCGATCCCCAGGTAAAGCTGATGGTCCAGATTTGAAAAGTTTCGTTCAACAATTTCCAGATGCTTCAAAAGGTATCACCCTATCCTACAAAAGTACCTCTTCCGTTTTTGATGCATAAGATGTTCTCAGGAAACAGCGAATTGTGAAAGAAAGATAGTGGGTTGTGTAAGCTTCCTTTTTGCAAATTGCACTTCCTCCAATGGTCTTCACTCTGTTAAAACCTTATGAACCTTTAATGTGGTGTGTGTGAGTTTGGTAACTCAGAGTAAACTATGGGGCTAATGAAGAGGAATTTCTTTTGTCGTGTAGCATGTTAGAGTGTGTTTTGCTTTGCCAACAAGATGCGCCTGTGTAATACCACAATGCGGATAGGATAGTACGTTCAAAATATAATATGGAATACTGTAGTGCCTGATTCATTATACTGAATACCTATTTATTCCACATAAATGGTAATATTATTTATTCTCTATTCATATGATACAACTTGGTGCTTAACTGGGCAACTAAATCCTAACTTGAATGATATAGATGTAAATGTCCATTTGTTCCCCTTTTTGCAAAATCAGTCATGTACAGTAAAACAGTGTAATGAGTCTATTGATGCAGCTAATGCCTAATAATTACCATGATTCCAAATACAGTGTTTTATCAGCAAACCGAATAGTTTTCGCTTGCCCCCCTTTTTTGCTTGGAGCTAAGCAGAAGTTGTTGTGAATTGTGATACATTATGGTCTGATGTTAATCCATATAACGATATATCTTTTTGTTCTGCAACAGTTCTCCATTCCCCGTTTTTATTATTCTCTTCAGCTAATATATGCCAATTGTTTCTGGACTTTGTTTTGATTACATCTTTGTTTCTGAAGGTGATACAAAGGCAGAAGCCTCTGATACACAGCATGAAAAAAGGTGAGTCAAAGCAATATTTTTTTTTCCAGTGTGGATTGCTTTAACAGGTTTTCACAATTGTAATCATTAATGACAAAAAAGAAAAAGTAAAGAAGTGAAAAGGGAAGTGGAGGATGAGAAATAATTTTCAGATAATTTCTCTTGCAGCCGATGAATTTGACATTGTTATTGTGTTCTCCCTCTTATAGAACTTGCATATTGTGTAATATATAGACATGCCATACCAAAAGTTACTGAAGCAGCAATGTGCTTATCATGTCAGACAACAAACACAAAAAGTTCTATTGTTTGTTCTCTTTGTTGTTTTTATCTACCCTTCTATTGATACACCTAACTAACACTGGACACTGTAGTTCTTTTACGATTTAAATCATTACTAGTGGAAATAAGCTTACATAGAATGAATGATAACAGGATGACTAGATATTAGACAATCTAATGATCATCAGCAACGACTTAAATGTATCTTGTTTGTTTCAGGTCGTCAGAGCCAACTGGTTCTGGTGAATCCTTTAAACCAGGAACATGGCAACCTCCTACCTGAGATCACTCAGACTCAACGGGGAACCTTTAGTTTTCTCTTGATGTTCTATTTTAAGGACATCAGATGACTGCAGAAGTTGAATACAAGGAACTAACGCCACGCAATGTGGCAGTCTCATTCTTTCTCCTCACGGATGTTTGCCCCGAATTATTGTTTCTGTCCTTCCTGTTACTTGTTTCAGGGTCATTTCATTTTTGATAGGACTACACCAACTTTTGGATGAGTAATCCTCAATTGTCAAATCTGCACTATGCTCCTTTACCCTTAGAGGTACTGTAAAGTTCTGCTATATTGACAATTGATAAGATCTTAACAGAAGAAAAATAACAACATACCCCGTGTAATCCCATAAATTGGGATCTCGGGAGAGTAGAGTTTATCCATACCGTAAAGAGGTTGTTTTCGATAGATAAATGTGTATTCTATATTTTGGGAGTATTATAGACAAATATCCAGTGACTTGTTTGTTTTTATCTTTCCTATATATCCTGTGAAAAGTTGAACATTTTGTCCATACGACATTTTGTGATAATTGTTTCTATGTAATTTTGTAAAATGGTAGAGATAAAGTCGTGAGAAGTGGATGAGTTTTTTACTTCCATCTAGCGTTCGGTATCCATTTTGTGGCGTGAATACTACGAGTTTGATCGTCTCCTTCTAAAAGTCGAAATCGAACTCAGACTCTAATTAACGATGAAAGGGATACTTTTCATTCAACAGATTATCACAACTTTTTTTTGTTTTTACGAGCTCAAATTGGAACATTTGGGAAGATTAAATAAGTTAAAAGACAATGAAACGTTTTAACCTGCATAGAATGTCAAATCTAATCAATCCTATTCAAATTGATAATTAACGGGAAAAAAAGCTGTCACTAATAACGACTTTGTAGCGACGTAAATACCGTTTAGCAGCGACTAAAGTTGTCACTAATAATGATTTTTAGTGGCGACACAAATAACTTCTAGCGGCGACTGAAGTTGTTACTAGTAACACCTTTTACTGGCAAATGAAATCACTAATAACAGCTTTTAGTGGCGACATAAGTTTCACTAATAACCGCTTTTAATGGCGACTAAAATTGTCAGTAATAACGACTTTAGTGGCAGTAAATATCCTTCTGCAGCGATCAAAGTTGCCGCTAAAAGAACTTTTAGTGGCGACTTCCTTTATTGGCGACTAAAGTTGTCACTAATAACAACCTTTAGTGGCGACATAAATAACGTTTAGCGGCGGCTGAAGTTGTCACGAAAACAACTTTTAGTTGCGACATAAATAATCTTTAGCAGCGACTAAAGTTTGTCACTAATAACAACCTTTAATGGCGACATAAATATCGTTTAGCAGCGGCTGAAGTTGTCACGAAAACAACTTTTAGTTGCGACATAAATATCCTTTAGTAGCGACCAAATTTGTCCCGAATAACGATTTTTAGTGGCGACATAAATATCGCGACAGATATATCTTTTAGGGCGACCATTGCTGCAGAGTAATAAAATTTTTTGTGGAGACCATAAACCTAATGCGGCAATAAAAGTTGTCACAGTAAACCTAACACCTGCAAGGCACAAAGTGTTGTATAACGTGGACCTATCAATGTATATGAGACGATATGGACTGTAAATATATTATGTTTGGTATTGTTGAGCTATATGAGTTGTGAATATTGTTGTATGATTGTTCTAAAACCTCTTAGTGAATATACTCTGGAGTACCATAACTTTGATTTGGTATTTTGTAATTCCTTTTTCCCCTCAAAACATTTGCTATGGGAAGCCAAAAAGAATAGAAATTTATGCACTGCATATGGATAGAGAAAGCTAGAATAGCTCAATATATGAAATTTCTAATGTACATTCACGCAGGAACAACTACTAACCAAGAACAATATTCAAACTCTTGACGGTGGCATTGCCTGAAAGAGTATATACAGAAGCATTTTGTATTGTTGACTGACAGAGATCAAAAACGGGTTTCGTATAAGTAAAACATTTATTTTCAGTTCCGGATGTTGAGGGATTTGCTTGCCAGTGAGGCAAGTGCTACTGCTTTTGCCCTACTATTCATCGTTACCCATTCCTTTTCTGCACGTCGTTGGTGTTGTCTTGCATTCTTTGCTCGCTTTGGTGCTAGTCTAGTATCTCTCTCAAGAAATGCAAGTCTAAACTTTTCTGCAATGGGCAAATCTTCTGATCTTGAAACTGATGATGGTGATGCTCTAGGTACAAATCTAGAAACTGCCCAGGTTTTGGGGTCAATATCTTCAACAATGGGATCATCTAATGATACATCTAGTCTTGCTTCTCTAGGTATATCAAGCCCCCTGTAACCGAGTGGCGATGGCTTTGGATTTACTATTACTCGTGGGCATTCTTCAGACAAAATCTCCAGCTGGTCCTTTTCAACTTTTGGCTGCAAAAGGATTAGATATGAGTCTGAATTCATGAGACTACTCCTTACTCTTAGCCAAAGTTGCAACAAGAAAATTGCAGGTTGACTTGGACAGGGTTTGCCCCAAATCATCAAATAGATGGTTAAAAAGTGAAAACTGCATTGGTATACTTTAGAACTTTGAGTTAAACAGCTCAAATCTTCATATTGATGAATAAAGTTTTTCCATCAGCATCCAACTTGATGTATTGCAAATAGATGTCACTCACTGAAACTAATACTTGTACATTTATAAATAGAAATGTTATTATGTGAAGTTAAACATTTAATGTCTTTTAAGAATATACAAGAAAAACAATCTATTTGTTATTCCAGACTTCCAGTTCATTAGTCACATGCATAACTCTTAATAAGAAAGATGAAGTTTTGCAAGCTTGAACAGGAAATAGAACTCATACCCATAAAAGCCAACGCAAGGATGTCGCACCATGAGCTATTTCCAAGGTATCAAGTTCCTCCCAAGAATCTCCTTCCACGTTCTCTAGTATTGGTTTCAAGAAACGGAGGCATCTACGAGCTGTGTTCTCACTCCGAGGGCAGCCTCTGCAACATTAAATTTGATTCATTTTGGTTATGTGGTTAATTTCTACGTTTTCCTTATTTGTTGAGAGTGTATATCTTTGAAATATATTTTACCAAGCAAATATATGATGAACCTAGATTTTTACAGAAGATCTCTTCCATAGAAAAAACTTCAAATGACATTTGTGTAAATAGTTGAAAGATGCAAGGTTCTTTCCTAAATATAGCTTGAGGTTGTGTGTTCTATCCATAATAACAGCATATACTATTTTACTTTATCCACGGGAATCTTAAAAAATAGTAAACGAATGCTTACACTATATGCACACAGAAAAAACAAATGCATCAAATTTGAGTATCCTTAAGTAAGGCAAGTTCAAATATCTAAAAAATATCCAATGAATGCTAACACTACGCACATATTTGAGAAGAATCTTAATACTGAATGTACTCATTAGTAAAAAAACATTATTTAACGTGGAAAGGTTCACAGAATCAAAGCAAGTTATAAGAAACCCAAATCGTTGCATCAGTGGACTCGAGGTTAACCAGACAGTCATTTACGAAATGTTAGCTTAGGCGAAGTCCAATGGACCAGATTTTTTCATTGATACACACGATGTATTATGCTTCATGACTGAAAGAAGCGACTTGATTTAAGAAAGAAAACCTACCCCCATCTCAATATTTCCAGAGACCGGCAGTTCTGCAAGAGTTCTGATACACTGGCTGATGTGAGATTGCTGCAGCGACTGTGACAATGGATGTTCATATTTAGGTTTACATTTCAAAACCAAATTTAAGTTGAGCAGCAGAAAAAGGACTGAAATAGGTGAAAGCGTGGCCTGCACAAAGTGTGTAATGCAACTTTAAAGAAAAGTGAACCCAGAAAAGCACTTGGTATAATCTTTTTTTTTTTTACACTAGTACGAGATCAAGAACCAGCTAGAGAAAGCAAGAAGAGTAGAAAATGGGAGTTAACGCCTCATCACATAATTTTTAAGCCACACACTACTTGATTTAATTTACTAGTAGTGACGGCTGCTTACTATTTGCAGAATTTTGACACAGGACAAAAAATTTAGTATGCCTTCAGTGCAAATGAGAGGTGTCATGTAGCAAGATATAGTAGGTGCACCATGCATATCCAATACAGAAGTTAAACCAGAAAATCTTGTCTGAAATGCATGTTGTTTCTAAAAAACAAAGAAACCCTCGACATAGGAAATGATTAATATGCAACACCTTATATCAACTGCTTGCAGATGGTTGCATGTTTTAACGACTTGTGATAGGCCAAAATCCGAAACATCTGAACCAGACAAGTCCAGTATTTTCCAGGAGCTATCAGCCAATGCAATAATGACATCGTCATTCAATAACCTTCTCCTTCTTGCAATTGCCACAAGTGCCATCTAACAATTAAAACAGATTGTTTCAGTAACCAGAAAAATCAGAGTCAAAAGGACAAGCTAGGATGTAATCCACATTTTCCATTCATTAAATAGTTTTGCAAGATAGCATGGATTGACAGCTTTGTTTTACTTTTTAGTTAACCTTCACTGCCACCACCGAAGAAAAAAATAATGTATTCTTTGATAGCCAAGTAGCAAGTCTTTAGTCAAAAGTTTGATGAAAGTTTCCAAGAAAACATTCCTTCACTATTAAGTTCACCCTTAATATGGTGGTGTAATAAAATTGCAAAAAACTAAACTTGCTTGACTAGGAAATTGGACATCTATAGTATGCCATTTTATGGATCGAAACCCTTATTATCTTAAGGGAATTGAAGAAGAATATACATTTAATGGAAGCACAAAAGCCTCCACGAGTTAAGAAGCAAAAGTTCTCAGGTACACGATTGCCAACTAAATCTAGCAGTATTTGCATCAATCAAAGGGTACATTTTCAGAATAACTACAACCAATAATATATGTATAAAACCAGGCATACAAATTTTTTACCTTCATTGTGGACGGAATAGCAGCTATCTCGGCGAGGTCTTCAATGATATCCTCAAAATGTCTACCAATAACTCCAAGACACAAGCTAACCAAGCTAAGAGGCTTTTTCTTCATATTCATAATAGCTAATACTGTAACAAAACCATCAAACTCCATTAACTCATCACAATTAAAAGCCCCACAACTACAAGAACTTCATGTGATCCACAAAACAGAACAAATGAACAAACATCTGGAGTACTGCTCACAACAAAATCAAAACAATTTCTTGTGAACGAAACTGAACCTGTAAGGATATACGAGAAATTAGAGAGTTTTATTCGCGATCCAGGCCCATTTTATACTTTGTTAAAAAGGACTAGGAGTTAGAAGAACGGTTATGAAAACTATTATGTCGAAGCTTTCACTTTCAGATCCTCTTATCTCCTTTTTATGGTCTTGTATCTCATCCCTTTCTGGTTACTTCTTTCTCCGTTAATCTCTCCCTAGTTAGTGTATTATTATTTTGTTGTACGTATTCTACATTGTAACTAGTATTCAGTAAATAATATATATATGTGGTTGTGTTGGAATCGAGTTTGTTTCACAATTGCACTGAATTGATTCAAGTCTTGTTTTCTACTACTAGTGACGACACCAAACAATATTTCCCAAAAATTAACAAAATCATATTCTAAATCACACAGAATAATAGATGTAATCAATTAATACTCCGAACCCACTATTCTTTCTGTAGATAGATACCTTTCGCAGAAAATTATGCATATAAAAGGTCTACCGGAAATAGTTCCACCGGAGAAACATACCAGATGCTTGTAAAGAAGGGCTGTAAATTTTAGCTTCTGAATTAGGATTCTTGTCAAACTTGACCAGAGAATTCTTTACGACAGCGATGAATTCAGAGGATTTTGCTTGTCCATCAACTGATTGAATTCAAAGTCAGGGTCGACGCCGACGGGGTGAATTGGGAATTTCTTCGCCGGAGACTTTTTTCCTTTTTTTTTTTGGGTTTAATTTTCGACCTAATTATTGGCAACTACTATTACCGACCTTGAATAATAAAATCTATTTTTATTTTTTTTAAAATTGTGTCAATATAGGAGTCGGAATAATTTAAAAATCACTTTGCATAAGGCATAACTTATAGTAAGATTTTCTTTTCAAGGTTCGAAATCGAAATCTTTAATTATAGAGGATTATATTTATTCCACGTTATTAGTAAATAGTATTTGACTAGCGACAGGAAACCAATTAATCCTTGTTAGGGAAACTAAGGATGCGTTTGATTGGAGAATAAGTTATTCCTCAGGATTAGTTATTTAAAAAATCGTTATTTCACCTTCAATAGTGAGATAAAATACCTAAGATTAGTTATCTCTTTATCCCTCATACCAAACAAGCCTTAAGTGCGTAACTTGTCACAAAAATAAATCAACCAAAACAAAAATTAGTCTCATAACTCCTTTTTAATAACTATGGTGTCGAAACCAACTTGCGTACGTCTCAATTAATTCTATTGTGTCGAAACCAACTTACGTACATCTCATCTAATTACACAATGATACGTGTTACATTCCACCAACAATTGATGCCCATGTAACTCTATTCACCAAGACTCGATTACTATCAAATTACACATGCTATCTCCCAACAACAAGAAGTATATACGTAAATCTGCCCCTCCAGACTAAGATTGAAGAAATCACCTAGTATTTCTTTCTCTTTTGAAAATTCGAACACAAAACCCCGTGTTCTCATCTCACTTCATTGACTACTACGTCATCCTTATGTTTTAACAGCAAGTTCAAGCATTGTAGCTTAATTCTAGAATTACATTCAAAATTTGAATTGCCTTAATAACAATACACTAAAACAAAACTTTTAGAACTATAATTCTCTTGATTGTCCTGTTCTTCAAATGGTGTACCTGAATGGCACTATGTACGCCTTATGGCACCATAGGGATTGTGTCTGGTCTTGTGCAGAACCCTTTCTTCTTCTTCTGTTCGAAATTTAACTATTCATCGAGCAAAGTATGTCTTATCGAGCCAACATCTTTCTGGCAATTAGTGCAACTTTCAATCTCTATACGACTCGTGCATTCCATTTCAACCGTGCTGTGTGCACTCTTGATAACTCAACCAGTTGAGCGGTATCATGGATGATAACCCAACCCTGCAGCATACAATTAAAACAAGATCGGAAAAATTAAGAGATAAGACTGGAGACATAAAGGCAGTTTGTTTACAAAAAAGAGAAACTAGAATTTTGCGTTCACCTTTTGGTTAAATTTCCAGAATAGAGCACCCGTCTGTGCAGTAATATTAATATCTGCATGCCAGATGATGTCTTTTTCAGTAGTCCACACGAAATGGAATTTCGTAATTAGCAGGAGGGAGAACTAAGCAAGTCCGCATCAAACTAGGTCCACAGTTGTGGTCATAGAAAGGCCCAAATCAAGATTTTCTGAAGCATGAAACAAAGTTCTCATACTCGGGAGAACAGCATCTGAAATTATGTTTGGCGAGAGAATGATCTGGAAAAAATATTGAAAGGGGATTCGATAGAAAGATGAGTCTGATCACCATGTGAGTGATTATGGTCGAAATCATCCCTTTCTGTTTTTAAATTACACATTGGAAGTTGTCCAAATGAATCATGACTGTTACCCGATAACTACCCTCCACCAGACACACTCCTATGGAGTGGCCTCGACATATTTCCACCTGTGAACTGCCACTCCAAATAAGTTATACAGATTTTATTCAGATAAAGTGCTCTTCGCAAAAATAAACTAGAACAGGGTAAACAAAAACAGTATTTCCGAACAAGATCTAAGCACACTTTCCTAACTAGATCCACAAACTCCGAATTAAATTATAATGGGATCATTAGGAAAACAACCAAATGGCATATCCCTTTTCTAGATGTATTTCACTACAAACTTGTGCAAGCTTACTGCTAAGTTGAGATAAAGCAAACTGATAACAGTAAGCAGAAGGATTCAATTAAACAGTAAATGGAGCTTCGAGAGCGTTGACAAGTTATTTCCTTGTGCTAAAAAGTAAAAACAGAGAGCTAGTTCAGTAGAAATGAATATCAATTCATCTAATCTCCAAAACCCAGAAAAGAGTTCTGAAGCCTACTCGATCTTCTTATTCCCTGCCCTCATAATGAAAATCAATTCATGTATGCTCCCAAATAAGATGAGAATCAATTCATCTTATTCTCTACATGTAAATCTTGCTAGATCAATACAAAAACATATGGCAATCATGAGTTCAACTTTTAGGTCAAAGATATTTGTGAAAGTATCAAAAATAACTTCAATACAAGGATGAGTTAGAGAAAGTTCACATGTTTTCTTTTTTTCTGAAAAAGGTTTATCATGGAATATGATAAGGAGTTGCGAATCTTGAGGGATTTCTCTAATTAAAACCCTTCAACAAAAACTTCAATAAAAACTAAGTAGAAATCTACGTGTTGCATGAAATATAGGAGCCATACAAGATAACCAACTCTCCCGGCATTTAATGTATATACTAGGATACTTGCCTTACGACGAGAAAAAATAATAGACTATGGTATAACAACATACCCTGCATTGCGTTGCAAAAGTTCTAAATGTCAAAATGTAATACCTATGTAGAGAAGAAAGCTCCCTCAACAGCTGCCAGAAGCATGTGAGATTGTACTACAAAGCAGAATCTAACTGAAGCTCGGGGAGACTCTTCTGAAGCTTCATCAACAACTCACTGCAGGGAATACTAAATCCTTCTGATTTTTTCTGTGAAAAGTTTGGTAACAGTTCCTCCACATTAAGATCTTCAGAAATATTACAAAGACATTCCAAGATGGTAGAAGTAAGTCCGAGGTCTAGCTCAATTCCCTTGGCAGCCATTTTGTGAAGCAAATCAATAATTTCTTCTGTTTCACCATTCAAACTAAATCCCTTGAGTAAACAATCATACACACTAATGTGCGGTGTCAAGTCAGAAGCATTCATCCTCACAAATAATTTTTTCGCCTCCTCCATCTGTCCAAGCTTCGAAAACCTATTTATTAATATGGAGAAAGTGAAGACATCAGGACTCAAACCCCTCTGAGACATATCAATAAGCAACTCCTTAGCAGACTGCAAATTTCCTGCTTCAAGAGTTGAATCAATAATAATATTGAATGAGATTACGTCTGGTTCACAATTTCCATCTAACATCTCTTGAAACAACCTCCTTGCTTGCTCCAAGCTACCCTCTTTGCATAAGGCATCCATCAAGCTGTTGTAATCAAACGCAGTTGGATGATATCCCTTCTTTCTAAATCTGAGAAACAAACCTTTTGCAATATTGAGCGCACACAGCTTGCAAAATCCATCAATTATAATGCTATAGGTTATTGAATCTGGAATAAGATTCAATTGAGTTAGCTGCTTCCAAAGTTCAAAAGCATTGACAATATCGCCTGCCTTTATATAAGCTCCAATAAGTACAGTGAAGGTTCCAATATCAACTAAAGACTTGTTCTCAACCATCTTGTTATGAATTTCCCCAGCCTTATCAAGGAAGCCTTCTTGGCAAAGCCCACGAATCAGTACATTCATTGTTATAACATCTGGCTGAACATAAGTCTCGTCATCCAACATCAAATCAAAAAGTGTCACGGCATCGTCCAATTTCCCACTTTTACAAAGTCCTGTTACTAGTGTATTGTAAGTGATCACATCGGGTGTCTTTCCTTTCTCTATCATCAATTTTAAAATGTCAAAAGCATCGGCCAATAACCCTTCCTTGCATAGTGCACTTAAAAGAATATTGTAAGTTATGTTTCCAGGCTCCTCACCCCTACGTATCATCAAATTGAACAATTCAATTGCTTTTTTAGCCATCCCATTATTGCCGAGGCCACCAATCATGCCCGTAAAAGTAACAATGTCAGGCTGGATTCCGCGGCCCAACATATCATCATACAACATTGTAGTTTCTTTCAATTTTCCCTGCTTACAAAATCCATTAATTAAACAAGAATAAGTGACTACACTCGGAGAAATTCCTTTCTCCAACATCTCATTCAAAAATTCTTTCCCTCTACTAACATATCCTTTGTTACAAAGCCCATTTATGAGTGTACTATACACAACAACATCCTCTTTCAAACCTTTTACTCTCATCTCCTCCAACAATCCAATAGCGTCATCAAACCTCCCGTCCGAACAAAGACCCTCCATCAAAATGGCATACGTATACGAGTTAGGAGCAAAACCCACTACCTTCTCCATACTAAACCTCAAATCCACAGCCTCTTGTACTTTCTTATCTCTACAAAGTCCTCTCATTAGGGTGTTTAAACTAACTATATCAGGTGTTACCTCTTTCATATCCAAACCCCAAACAAACTTTATAGCATTAACAACCATACCATTTTCACATAAACCCTTCAATATAACATTAACAACATATACATTAACCTTATAACCATTCTTCAACATCAGCCCCAATACACCAATTGCTAATTTAGGCTTATGAACATAAACAAAACATTCAACTAAAGCAGCTAATGATAAAAACCTGGGCAAGACTTGGACTTGTCTCGTTTTACGGTACACCCTTAAAGCAAGATTGTACTCCTTACTCTTAGCCAAAGTTACAACAAGAAAATTGCAAGTTGACTCAGATGGGGTTTGCCCCAAATCATCAATTACATGGTTAAAAAGTAAAACTGCATTGTTATACTTGGGATTAGGCTTTTCACAAAGAGACCTCAAATGGGTGTCCAATTTTTGTGTATCTGAGTAAACTGGAGATGGGGTTGGGGCTATTGCTGAAAAGTGTTTGATAAAGAACAGATTTTGGGTATTAAAGGATGCTTCAAAAGAAACACAAATGCTTGATATTTGCCTTCTGATTATCATCGTACAGCTAAGATTTAAGAAGCTGAATTGTTGATAAAGATATAGAGAAGACAATACCTTGGCTATAATGAAGATGGAAAATCAGCTATTGTGCCACTGACTGAGGACAGCGGTGGCTCAAGGTTAAGGCCGGTAGAGCTTTACACTCGATTTGAATCATTGTTACTTATTCTATTGTTTTGTTTCTAATACATACATATAGGTCTAAAAATTTAATAGTAAATTTTTATGATTTTAATTTTAGTTGAAATAATATTGAATATTATAAGAAAAACTATTGGTTTTTTATTTTAAAATATTTTTAAATTTTTGAGTTAAATAACTTAAATTTTTATGTAAATTTTACGATTTTAATTTTACTTAAAATATTATTAAATATTACATTTAATCAATTCATATCATAATACACTTGATACAATAAAAATTTAATATATTCACCAATTAATATGATAATCCAACATTAATAACAATATTGCGGTTGACTTAACAAACACAATTCATTTTTAAATAGTCTTATTATCATATACATTTAGTGATATTTTTTGTATTTGTATCATTAATTGATGGTATTATTTATAATTGTATCGTTAACACGTAAATTTTAGTAATAACAACATAAAAATCATATTAGAATTCTATAGCTATTGTTTTATTATTTGTGCTTCATAGTAAGCTATAATATCATATTTAGACAAAATTGGAGGCAACATTTGATTTGTATAAAATTGCAAGCAACATTGGTGCATAATTCACATACATCTGATTTGTATAAATCGCCAACGATTTGTATAAACTGTGTGTCTCTGTCTATGAAAATTGTGTTTATATATATATATATATATTCTTTGTGTTTGTATATTTATATAAAATTTGAACTCATATACAATTAAATCGAGTTAAAACAATTGTATTTGTATATCAAATCTCTCGCGCTTTATATGATTTATGTTTGTCTGAAGTGAGAAAGAGAGAAAGGCAAAAGAGAATCTGGTAGAAGAAGATTTGTATTTATATAATCAATATGCTCTTGCTTTATACAAACACAAACACAATATATATTCTTATTTTTGTATAAAAAGAAAAAGACAAATGATATTTCAGAGCGACGAGCGAAATTCTTTGAATGACAGTGTTTACTACAAATTAGAATTAAACAAAATTTTGACTGTAATATCTATTCTAAATTTATAATTTGTTATAATGTATAATTTTCTCTATAATATAATATTTCGTAAATACATATCACATATTTGCGTTCGATTTCGATATAACTTTTCCATAATTATATAATGGGCCCACTAAATTTACAGCCCAACAATAAGTCAAGCAGGCTAAACACGCAACTTATCTAGAATATATATATATATATATATATATATATGGATTCTTCTCAGCAATTGGATGACGAGGCGAATCGGGCCCCACACATGTTGACCCAACTTGTAAGTGGGCCCCCTAAATTGCCGTAACCCGAAAGCAATTGTTCCAATTTCCCAAATGCGTTGAATCTACGCGTTTTTTAAAACCCTAATCCCCAAATTACCGGACCAAATTCGTTGCTACAAACAAATCACAGCCGTTCTTAATCATGATTAGACATAATTAATGACGTATTTAAGGTTAATTAAGGTTTTGTGGCTGGGAATATTGTGACCCCACTTACACCGCCACCATTTCTAGTTTCTTTTCTATAAATAAAGAACAAGTTTTTCTTCTCTTGAAGAACATCATCATCTAGTTTTTGATTAGTCTTTCTAAAGGTTAGTTCATTCCTCTATTATTTTCATTTTAAAGTAAATTTTGGTTTTTTTTTTGTGTGTGTAGTTTATCTTGCTAGTAGAGTCATGTTGCTGTTTTTTTTTTTGTTTTGTTTTTGGGTTGATTAGACATTTTTTACTTTGTGGGTTGTTGGGTTGTGGTCTGTTTGTGACTTTAGTCAATCAAAGTTTGGATTTTGATCCTTGGATCATCTATGTTATAGTTAAAGATGGTCTTTTTCAGCTTAAAGTTAGTTGGGTTTTTTTGATAACTTTGTTAAATTTGGACTTTGCTTGTATGTGCAGGTTTAGTCAATTAAAGTTAGGATCTTTGGATTCTCTATGGATGATTGCAATTGTATTTAGTTAGGAACTATTGATATGTTTGATCTTATGTGTTCTCATCTCTGATCTAGTTGTGGTAGACATAATTATCTTGTACCTGTGGGCGGTGTTGGGAGGTGGTAGGTATCACGTGGAATTAGTTGAGGTGCGGGAAAGATTTTCTAGATATCATGGTTATCGAAATATGTATATTTGTTGATCTTGATCATCATTTCATATTGCTTTAATGGTTAGGTAGTTGGACTTTTATATGTTGGTTATCTCATGTTTGCTTAGAAGTTATGTAGTTGGACTAGTTGGATTTCCTGATATTGTTGATCATCTCATTGTGTAGTTGGATTTCTCATGTGTTGATCATCTCATTGTGTAGTTGGATTTCTCATGTGTTGATCATCTCATATTTGCTTAATATGTGTGTGGGGTTGCATATTTGATATGTTAATGATCTAGTGTTTTGCTAAATATGGATTTTTGCTTTGTTGATCATCTAATTGTGTATAGATGGGTTGTTCATATTGAAGAGGTGTTCTTTTCCTGCATCTCTTGTGTGATCAATTTACTAATTTTGATTTCGTTCTTCGATAGTTGTATTTTTGATATTTTGATCATCTCATATTGTTGTTTAATACTTGTGTTGTTAGTATCTTGATCATTTCCATATTAAAAGAAGTGTTCTTTTTGCAGCTCTCTTGTGATCAATTTACCTAGCTTCAGTTTCGGAGCGTGAGAAGTTCTCTTCAAGCTATTTACATGGTTGATATCGACATCCAGATCCCATCTGCTTTCGATCCATTTGCTGAGGCTAAGGACTCCGGTGCACCTGGAGCCAAGGAGTATGTTCATATTCGTATACAACAAAGGAATGGAAAGAAAAGCTTGACGACTGTTCAAGGACTGAGGAAAGAATTCAGTTACGAAAAAATCCTCAAAGATCTGAAAAAGGAATTCTGTTGCAACGGGAACGTTGTGCAGGATAAGGAACTTGGCAAAGTGATACAACTTCAAGGTGATCAAAGGAAGAATGTTTCTCATTTCCTTGTGACTGCTGGTGTTGTCAAGAAGGATCAGATCAAGATTCATGGTTTCTAAGTCGTTGGCTATTTCGAGTTGTTGAAGCATATATAGTAATATAACCACAGTTGTTTGAGTTTGTTGTTAAGAAGTGTTGGTTTTTGTTAATGCCCATGATATCTTGCCATGGGTTTCTTTCTGAATTGTGCTGGTTGTACTTTGTTTACAGATAATAATAATAAATTTGGTTTTCTTAAGCTAATTGATGTTAGTGTCTGTGTTTATCCTGACCTTGCAATCCATTTACAGAGTTTGCATAGTACTTTATTACCAGTTGATAGTTTGTATATCTAAAACCTGCCAGTTTTTCACCTTGAATAGTCTGTCAGGTGCCAGCAACAGGGCCACATGATAACTTTGTGAAGCTTACAAGTGTATTAAAAGAGAGATTACCAAACATACACAACAGATAAGAGAAATGAACAGGCTAACACCTAAGTTACTGATTTTATCTTCTTTTTTTTTTTGTTCCTCTCGTGTCTAGTATTCATATTGGAGTCCGACTATATTAAAGCCGTGGGAGGAACATTCTCATCTACTGCACCAAGTCCTTTCGTGGTGGTTCTATCTTTGTTGGTCAAGCACCAAAGAGCATATAAACAGATATCTTGCTGATAGCTTATCCTGAATTTGCTAGTTCATTAGGAAAAATGAAGCTGATTTAATATCTTCACTAAAATGAACCTCAATGAATGACACAACTCATTAAACATCAAATGTGGGGAAATCTTCGACGATTGAAATATTTCATTTGCTAGGAGTGGCCTAATTCAAAGCCTTTTCTAGTCCCAAACTGATGCAGTTTACACAAGGGAGGAAATATCGCGCAGAAAACAAACAGAAACACTCATAAAAGACTGTTTTGAACTGAGGAGATCAGAAATGTACATGGTTTTTACTGGAAAATGTTTAAACATCACTAATGGAAGCAACGACAGAGCTCATCCTGCACATTTTCAAGAACAGCTCTTCTACAACTTGCCCGCAAGGATACTCGTGGAACTAGAAGACCTTGCCTGGTTGTTTGGCTCCACTTCTCATCATTGTACAGAATTCCTCATAATTGATTCTTCCATCCTGAAAATTTGACAGAATTAGCATATGTGGCAAGGGGATACAGTTCAACTATTTAGCGAAAAGCAGTGAAAACTCACATTGTCTGTGTCCACTTCAGATATGATTTCCCTTATACAGGATGGATCACCTATTCCATGTTCTTCCATAGCAGCCTCGAGTTCATCTCTTGTAATGAACCTACCATTATAACATGAAAAAAGGTAAAGTTTGAGCCAACTATCTCATGATTTTATTGGTTTGGTCATGTTTTTAAACTAGAGGTGCACATAGGACGTACCCACTGCTATCTTTATCGAAATACTGAAATGCAGTATACAGATTTTCGTCTCTTTCTAGCCTGTGCTTATGCATGGTGGCGGTGATGAATTCAGTGTAGTCGATTGAGCCATTTCCATCTACATCAGCCTGAAGTATACAAGGCACGAGATATTATTGGGGCACATCAATTTATTAATTTTATGAAGTCGAAAGAAATGGTTAATAACTTTTAGTAGTTCTGACTTACAGCTTCCATCAATTGCTTGACTTCAGCCTCGGTGAGCTTTGACCCAAGTTTAGCCAATCCACTCTTCAGTTCTTCGTAAGTGATAGTGCCACTATTATCAGTGTCAATATTGTGGAACATTGCTTTGAGCCCGTGAATTTCTTCCGCAGAGAGATTCTCGGCAATGACCTGATTCCAGCAACAGACAATGCGCAATGTGTTATTACTCGCAGAAGGAAGAACAAGACAGCTAGCATGCCAGCACAGGATCCCGAATAAGGAAGTTACATGGACCCCCAGAATAAGGTAAAATGTCAAAAGACAATTAGAAAGGTGTACTATGTTTTTATCATACAACTATGAGTAAGCAAGTAAGAAAGCCGACTAACCAAACTCACAAAACAATATGATGGCTCATGCTAAATCTAATCATGTTCTTCACATATTGTTGGCTTGAAAGGAACGGAAGGAAGTGTGATTAAAGGAGCTAAAGTGAAAAAGGTAATTTTCTTGCATGTGAAGTAACATGACCATCATATGAGTAATGCCATACATGCAAAAAAAAAGTCCTTTCGTCTCCTTTCGACAAACAAAGCCAATATAAGAAATTTGAAATACCCTTGTATCCGCCCCCCCCCCTCCCTTCACCTAGATTTAGTTGCAGAAGAGTTCATAAACTCTAAGATTACCTTCAAAGCGAGTTTCTTGAGTTTGTTCATAGCTCTGAATTGCTTCATTCTTGACAGGACAGCACCCTCTAATGGTTTGTCTGATGCAACACCACCTTCCTTCAGCCAAGGATGCTCTGTCAATTACACGCACCAACAGTATGGTTAGAATAAGATATAACAAACCATACTGGCAACACATGTATAATCACCAGTCCAAACATAAATCATGCTATTCAGATATATAATGGCATTTGTGAAATCAAGAGAGGCTCTTTAACAGAGTATAAGACTGCGCAGAACTAAAATTATTTGGCATAGCCTAAAGCTAGAAATGACGCTGTTACAACTTTCACAAGAAGATACAACTGTGGTTTACTTGATAACAAATCCAGTTCAAGAAGCCAACCGTAATTGAATATAAAAGTAAAGATCTTGCAAAGGAAAGCAGGTAGGCCCCTTGGGTGAGATAAAGCAGAATAATCTGATCGACTGAGACATGATGCCTAAGAAATTGTTTTCTACTAATAACTGCTAGAAATGAAGGAGTATGCAAGTGCTATATGTTGTTGAACTTATACTTTCTCTTAGTATGATAAAACATTTCTTAAACAGAACAGATATTCGTAAAATTAATAATCAATACTTTTAAGGCCACATACCAAGAACCTGTGCAGCTGTAATCCGTTTCTTTGGATCTTTAGTCAGCATCTTCTGTACAAGGTCCTTGGCACTACTTGATACAGATGGCCAAGGCTTGCTTTCAAAGTCAATGGTCCCTTTAAGTATGGCATCAAATATACCCTTTTCGGTTTCTGTACATCAAGCAAGTAGATATCGTAAGTCCTTGATTCCTAGATATTGACAACAATTGTCATCTGTGTAAAATCTCAGATAATGAGAAGCAAAGTAGATGACTTTACCTGCCCAAAATGGAGGCACACCACTGAGTAGTATATAAAGCATAACACCTGCACTCCAAATGTCTATTTCCTTGCCATAACACCTCCTTAGAACCTCAGGGGCAACATAGTAAGCACTCCCAACTATATCTTTGTACGACTTACCTGCATTGGATTTCATATCCATATACAAAAGCAGAAAAAAAATTAGCAGATACAAGCTATGTTAGTAAAGTCAGGATAAGAAGAAAATCAAGAAATTCGGCAAGGTTAGTATTAGTAAAGAGATACAAGAAAATCACAAAGGAACTGCCAAGGCATGGTACTTCAACATATTTGTAAAAAGGGAAGGCATTCATCACAACCGAAGTAGTCAATAATTGGCTTACTAATCCACACAATCTGTATGCAGTGAGTGTGCAAAATGCAAGTACGGTTTCATAAATGTACATACAATATAGCATGCCGATGCCAGGTTATAAAATTCTGACGCGGACCTAGTGTCACAAAAAGAATACACCTATATGCTGATTTAAAAAGGTGAATAATCAACTTATCGGGCTAAAAACTACTAGTTTCATTCCACAAACTGAATGGGACAGAATTAAATTCGGCTGCAAATTCAATCTAGTAAAACTAATGTTTTCTCTGCATATTCTCATCCGATCTTGCAGTGCAACGATTTCATAAATTAACAAGAAAAGCACAATAATCAGCAACCTGCTTACTATCTGATGATCAGCTGAGTACTCATATATGCTTGTTGATTATTTACATCCAACTAAGAAGTTCCCTTTAAATGTTCCCCGTGGATGTCAAATATAAGTGTTTACACTAACAGAAACAGCAAATATGACACTTGAATGGAGGACATAAGATATACAAGACTAACATAGGTGTAAATAGAAATCCACATGTGACTGTGATTACTTCTAAAGATAACATTTTTAGCTAAATACTTAATCCTAACCCTGAACTTAAAGATCAAATTTTTAGCCTTGACATGTTCACTAAGATCGCCTACGCGAAGACAGAAGACACAAATCTGTAAAACACGGAAATGTTAGTGATTCGACCGATAATTGTGCTTCAATGCAATAGAATTAACAATTAAAGAACTCTGTCCAAAAGTACGTAAATAACATAAAATGACAAATGTAAAGCCAAATATACCTTCTTGAATGAATACTGACAGCCCAAAATCAGTAATCTTTAGAGCAGCATTTTCACTCTTATCAGACAACAAAAAGTTTTCAGGCTTGAGATCACGATGCAACACGCCCATAAAATTGCAAACGTGCACAACATTGACAATAGCCCTACACATTGTTGCAGCAGCTCTTTCACTGTAATGACCCTTTGCTATAATCCTATCGAATAGCTCTCCCCCTCCACACAACTCCATCACAAGATACACTGAACCTTTATCCTCATAAGCACCTTTAAATTCAACAATATTAGGTTGTCCACTCAAATGCTGCATAATCTTAATCTCCCTCCTCATATCATCCTTATCAGCCTTAGTAACAAGCTTCTTTTTCGATATCGATTTACAAGCATATTGTTGACCAGTTGCAATTTCAGTACAAAGATATGTAACACCAAATTGACCCCTACCCAATTCTTTACCAAGAGTATAGTGCAACTTAACATCTTCATATGGCTTACCAAGAATAGTATCATACCTCACAGCTGGTTTTGGGCTTGGTGGAGGTCTCACATGTAATTGAGCTTCAGGCCCTGGAGATTTGGTATACTGAATCTCATTTCTATGAATTGGAACTCCTCCTGATCCTGATCCATGGTGCCCATTATTAGCATTATTAGGTTTACCTTTACTAGCACAAATACCCATTAAAGCAGATCTAGCAAAATATAGCTGATACAACTTAAACTAAACTTGATTAAACTAAAAAGGTTTTAAAAATCAAGAATCAAACCAGGAACACAGATGGGTATTCAGCAAGATTAGATTTTTACTAAACCAAAATGCAAAAAGATGGAATTTTTTTTCTTTTTTCTTCAAATTTCAAGAAAATACTAAAGAGTTGACACAAAAAAAAACAGAAAAATTATCAGAAAAAATCAACAACCAACCATTTTTACAGCTAAAAATGGAAAATGGGACAAAGAAATTGACTAAAAAATAAAAACTTGGTCAGCAGAAATTTGAGTTGAAACGTTAAGACACTTTTTTATTAAGACAAACGAAGACGATGAGAAAGTGGGGAGAAAAAATAAATAAAGCACAACGGCTTTTTCTATTTTTATTTTAATATTTATTAAGAAAAAGATAATTGGTGGATCTTAGTGTCAAAATGGCAATAAAATATTATAAATTATATTATATGGGTTGTTATATCAATCTTAAAAGATTTTTTACGCGGTTAAATAATATATTATTATTTTTATCACATTATCTATTGATACATAAATTATATATTTGATTCTATTTATAAATCAATTTTTTTTTAGGAGTGAAAGTCTTAATAAGAATATTGATTCTTTTTGTTTATTATGATATGAATATACCTTATTAATTCGTAGTATGTATGGATGATGAGATTCCATTGATACAGTGTCAATTCTAATATAGTTATTGGAGGGTCCCGTTGGTATGGATTGAACTTACGAATTTGTCAATTATGAGCTGAGCGATTTAACCGTTTATTTTATATTTTTTAGTATCCCTTTATTATATATTTTTTAAAAGAAATTATTTGCTATCCCGATTAGGGATTTTGTATTCTCAGATTCTTTATCGCGCAATCCGTTTAGATCTATTTTCAATTGCCAGTGAAATGAAATATATTAATTTTGTTGGTTTAAGTATTAAAGTGGGAGTAACAGATATACATTCGTAAATTATATCATTGATTGGCGACATGAACCCGCTAAGCAAGAACAACTACCGACATCAACTTGTGGTAAAGCCCTCTCTCTAGGATACAACACGAATTTCAAAGATTTTTGGGATAATAATTTTCTTTTTTTTGAATAATCGTGTATATATTCATTTTGTCGGTTTAAGTATTCAAGTGGGAGTAACAGATATTCATTCGTAAATTATATCATTGATTGATGACATGATCCCGCTAAGCAAGAACAACTACCGACATCAACTCTGTGATAAAGCCCTCTCTCTAGGATACAACACAAATTCCAAAAGACTTTTGGAATAATAATTTTTCTTTTTTCAGAATAATCGTGTATGCATAATGATGATCTCAAGCTTGAAGATACCTGTTTGATATTCAATGACATCATGAAATAATGACGAGTTGAATTACTTGTGTTAATGTGAAAATCAACCTTATTAAAAAGAAAATTTAAATAACATTTGATCATATCGATAAACATCTCCTGAATATTTGCATATTTTCATGTTTCTTTTATAAATACACTAGATAATGTATTCGTACTTCGCATAATCATATATAATAATTCTTCCTCATAATAAAACATCTAAAATATAAATTCTAATTCTTATATATTAGATCATTTAAATATATTTGTTATATTAGTTATTTAATTGTTACTTTTGTCCAATGATATATATGTTTCTCAATTTTTAATGATCTTCTCTGTAAATTAACAATTTACATATCATATTTTTAAAAAAAATTAAGAATTTACATAAAAAATTAAAAAGTATAAAATATTCAACATTATAACTCACACTACTCTCATTTCCAAAAACTTCATGATGTGAAGGATACCTAAAATTATCAAATATCAAATATAAAGTAATGATTAGTTTAAATAAGTTTAGATCTGTTATTATGCCTAAAACTTAAGTCAATGATAATACTGTTTAAAAATTGCCACGTACAATATTCTTCTATTCACCCTTCATATCATTATTGAAATCTTAGAATTAATCCTCTAGCTAATGAAGAAATGCAAAAAGATAAAGGAAAAAAAAAAGAGAAAAACTATAATAAAAAGACGTTAACAAAAAAAATATAAATAGACTTATTCGCTAAACAACTGGAATGTATTCTTTGAGAAAAAATTCAAAAATCTCATTAACAAATTCAATAAAAAAAATTATTGTTCGACATTTAAATATTATCATATTAAAACATGTTTAACTTATACTAAAACTTGTAAAATAAAATAAAGAAAAAATTACACATATATCTAAAATCTTCGAAGTGATAGTAAGCAAATAATAACATGTTTTTTGTTCTTTTCTTTTTCTATAAAATGTTATTGAATGTGATTTATTTGATTCGTTCGTCATTAATATTTAATTTCTGAGCTCATTATTCATCTTCTAGATGGATATTTTTTGGGCAACAAAACTCAAAAATTCAGGAAACAACTTCAAAGGGCCCAAAAACAACATTGAGAACAAGAATTCAAATGTACATTCAATAAGATCAAATTTATATGTGACCAAAATGAAAAGAGATTAAAATTAATCTGTTATTTAGTATTTGTAATACTTAATTCATTAATTCCAAATTATATTCATTATTCAAGGTATATTTATTTTTCCTTATATAACCAACTAAATGTTATATTATATAAAGTATGAATGAGAACTTTTTGAATTGAAATTGATTATTATTTCAAATCAAACAACTCCATATATGAAGACACAAGAAAAAGATGAAGCACAATCTGTTGGAACACTTGGGGCTAGTGCATTGGTTAGGATGAAAAGTTCAATAGCTTTTCTTGAAATTGTATATATTTATGAAATAATTATGAAATATTTAATTTGTAAGTTCAATAATTATAATATATTAACTTAAAATTGAATTGATTTTAATAAAGTTTAAATTTTAAATCAACAACTCATAACTTATAAATATATTAACTTAATATTTTTTACATGAAATATAAATTTATTATTTAGTTGTCATGCTAAGATTTTGCACGATTCCTGAGAAAAATTAATTAAAGTGTAATTTGACTAATGTATCTTTAATTAATTCCTTAATTTGTATCATTGACGGGCTTCTTAATTCCATAATAACTAATGCTGAGGGCATAAGTGAAAATTATAATAGTTAATTCTTGTTGTTTAAATTTACAATTATTTTAAAATAAATATTTTTGATATATTTGACAACTGAAAAAGAACGAGAGAATAAACTATAAAGAATATATAATACTCTCTTTAGTATATATTAAGTAAATTAGTGAGACATTATTCATAATTTAAAATAAGTAAAATATTCGAAGTTCAAGAGATTTATTATGATAAACACCTTTTAATAATAACAATTATGTATGATTTTTTATTGCATTAATCTCTTGAGATAACTTTATCTATCTTTATCCTCATAACAAATCAATCCCTTAATACATGTGATTCAAACACACAAAATTTTTAGAAAGCCTAAATTCAAAAATATTATTTCGAGAAAAACATAACTAGTTGTTTTAGTGATATTTATTCATCTTCAATATAGTCTATCTTTAATATGTAAAAGTAAGAGTAAATGTAGATATTGATCATGCTTAAATAAGAATTAAGAAGTCTAATAAACATACAAAGAAGGGAAGTCTAATGTTTAAAAATCTTAATTATTTTCATGCAACTCATTACACACTTATTCTAAATTATGCATATGAATTTGAATTAGTCAGATCAACAATTTTCAAATATAAATTATTAAACAAAATAGATAGTGAAACAGACTTATCTTGAAACTAATAACTCTTAAAAAATCAATCAAGAAAATGGTTTAAAACTTATGACAAAAAAAATCCAAAAATCGTATGAGTAAAGTCTGAGATGTATGAATACACTATCCTTAGAGATATTTTTCTACGGTGTAAATAATATAATTAAATATTAAAAAAAATTAAACTAAGATAACAATCTACGATGTACAGTATGGGTTCACAATTCACATACGTCAATTCATAATTTTTTTAATATGTCCTCTAATTTTTTCGATTAGAGTATCTGAAATTATTTTAAACTTTTTGCTTAAAATAATAGAACATCTAAATAAACAAGTACTTATATTATACTAGGTGTAAATTATTAGTTTTATTTTTAAATTATTAGAAGCATTAAAAATATTCATTTATTTGATTAATTAAACTTAAATACACTCGTGATCTTATAATATGAGTAAAATACATTTCTAAATTCTCGTAAAGTTTAAGGGTATTAATTTTCAACACTTTTCACGATTTTTTATAAAGAGTTTAAAATCACTTACTATGTCATATGATGTATGTAATATAATTATTAATTAAATAGAGTGATATTTTTAAGACTTAGTTGAAAAACGAAATAATAATTTGATTGTGCGAATAAAAAAACAACTTAGACCTAACGGATCACTTTAACATTTAACATTATCCGCCAACTCAAAATTAAAATTTTATCGATAACCATTTCGGGACCAATAAAGATTCCATTCTTATATACAAAAATACAAAATTATTATATATTAAAAGTAAGATAACAGACCTTCAATGATAAAATATCAAGAGGAAAATAACACATGTTTTAATAACATCATATAAAATAAAAAATCCTTAAAAAAAAAGAGAATGGGGAAAAAAGTAATAGAAATTCACTCAAAAATTTTGTCAATTTTTAGAGTGATATACTATGGGTTAAACCATATATTATATCTGCATTAAAGTTATATATTTTGAATCTTCCTGATTTCTTCATCGCGTTTTAATTTATGAGACACTTTTCAAATTTTGAGATTAAAATAAATTTATCTTTGACCGTAAATTTTTCATATATCTTTTAATTATCTTGAATTATCAAATATTGTGACTTATAATACTTTTTTTATGTAGTTTAAATATATATATATATATAAATTTCATTTTACGCATAAATTTTTAACAGTTTAAATCTCGAAAAGTGAAACATGTCACATAATTGGAACGAATGAAATAACAATTTTGATACGGCACGCCACTTGCAATGCATGAAAGGAATCATTCGAAAGTTATCAAAACATTTATAAAACGTGGAATTATGATACAAAAATCACTATAAAAGCATATGAATCGATCTTATAACTGCATGAAATTAATAAATAGGAATACTACACTATTCAATAAGTGAATTATTAGTATATTTAAAATTATTTAAAATGGCGTTCGCCGTTGCACCGGGAAGCTTTTGTATGCCGGCCATGGCTGCAAACGCCGGGCACAACCGTACTCCGATGGCCATTGGAATTGGACGCGTGTCAGTTGCTAATTCGCGCGTTCCTTTCGTTTGCTTAGCCAGTACCGGTGACATCTCATTCCTTTGTTTTATTATTTATTACTCTTTCTGTTTATTTTTACTTGTTATACACACCTCCGATACATTTTCGATATGAAACATAACATAGCAAGTGATCTCAAACTCTTGTACGAACATCAAGTTCTCGATAAAAATTGAGAAAAGCGATAAGAAAACCACTAAACTTGACGAGAATTCAAGAGTGTATTTCAGCGATGTTGCTAGATCAGGGATGTATTTAGCTTCAGTTAGTCAAATAAAATGGTGTTTTTAAACCTGTCAATAGTTCACAAATAAAATTAATAATTTACGTCAAATTTAATCGTATTTTTAATACTTCTCATTGATAAAAATAATATATCATTTATTTTGTCTAAAAAGTTTTAGTTATGATATTTTTTTTTTAGGTAAAAAGGAGGAAATTAGTACAGATAAGGCACCAGCTGCAGTGGGGCCATATTCTCAAGGAATTAAGGCTAATAATTTCATTCATGTATCTGGTTCTCTAGGTCTTATTCCTGAGGTTAGTGATAATTAATCATTTTTAAATCCTTAATTAGATTGGTAAATATTTTTATAATTTTTTTTTTTGTGATTGAATGTAGACTGGAGCACTCATATCAGACAATGTGGAGGATCAAACAGAACAGGTTTTTGAATAATCAATCTTACGATTTTTGTTTTAATTTATATGACACTGTTCGACTGAACACAAAATATCTGTTTTTAATAATAATTTTTCAGGCTCTGAAAAATATTGGGGAGATACTTAAAGCTGGTGGTGTTAGCTATTCTGCAGCTGTTAAAACAACAATTATGTATGATACATAATTAATTTTTTTGTGTTTCCTTATAATATAGTTAATTTTGATTATTGATGTTGAATAATAATATTATTAACTTACAGGTTGGCTGATCTAGGGGACTTTCAGAAAGTCAATGCAATTTATGCTAAATGTGAGTACAACTACCTTTCATAATATTATTAGTACTAATAATTGTGTGATTAGGTCAAATTCGAAATTATGAAAAATTAACCTAAAACATAGGTAAACATTTCATACCAAAGTCAAGATCTGAATATGGTTATCGAAAATTGAATGATTATTTGTATTAAGTCTTCAATTATAACTTAAAAGAAAAAAGAGTCATAATATTAGATGATCGCAATTATAAGTGCCTTATTTAGTTTAGGAATTTAGGGACTTGTCTGTCGAGGAATTGAGATGATTGATCTTCGTTTTAAACAAATGTTATTTGTCAAAAAACATATCCAATGTAATTCACAAATAGGATATGGAGTGGGTTGAACGTATGCAGACCTTACCTCTACCTCGTCTGTTTTCAAAAGATCCTCGACGAATTCACTATTGTAAACAACAACAACAACATACTCAATGTAATCTGATAAGCATGGTCTAAAAAATATAGTTTATGCAAATCTACCCTTACCTACTTGAGAGATTATTTTCGAAATACCCTCGACTCAAATAAAGCATATTACTATTATTATGTACTAACATGGATATGTATCAATGTTGCAGATTTTCCAGATCCTGCACCAGCACGTTCAACTTTTCAAGCAGCAGGATTACCTCTGAATGCAAAAATTGAAATTGATTGCATAGCAGTGTGTTAAACAGATTAAAGTCTTCAACTTCCATGGCAGCTATGATTTTAGATTCAAAAATTAAAGTTAAATAAAGGAGATTTAAGTCTTTAATTCAGAGTCTCTTGATACTCTGCTGTAGATTCTATCTCCATTGTTGCAGAGTGCAGCACGAATAAATTCTGTAAAAGAAGGGCTCTTTCAGTCCCCATAATAAGAATTCATCGAGTTTATAATGTTCAAGTTACTTCCATCATTGTTGCTGATTGCAGCTACAGTAATACAAAGCTCAAAGTCAAAGGACACATTAAAATAGCATATAGTACTTGTCTCAAATACATCAACAAGAAATGCGAATACATGTCAAAGTTGTATTTCTTCCACTAATACACACTTTAGTATCTCTGTTTCACTTTGTTCTGTCTAAAATGGGACACAATTTCTATAGCACAACAATGCATCAACAAATTAACAGAAATCACACACCTTTCGATTAGAAATGAAATCTACTTTCCAGTCATATGCAGAAAGTTGCATGAAATTGGTTTTCACCGGTACAAAGAAGTAATCGACTATGTTTTGCTTTGTTTCTTGATTCTTTCATTTGTATTCCTGGAAGTTCACATGTCCAGTTGCTTGTGCATGCTCTACAGCTTCCTGTATAGGAATGCAACTTTTAGCAAACGAAGTTGCAAGCTTAAGAAAGTAGGCTGAATAATTACAAGAAGCAAGATATGAACCTTTTGGCCGATGACCCCAATTTGGCAAACTCCACATCGCAACGTGAAGTTGGCTGTGTCAGTATAGCTCCTCTTCCTTCAATGAAGCAATAATAGATAAACAGCAAAGTGATAAGTAGATGTAAGTAGTTCCTATTCATTTACTCACAGCAAAATATGTTTTATTATAAAAATGTAAGGCAACTCTGAGTTGGAACACATAATGTTTTGACCCAACCATAAACCCGAAGCAGCATAAGAACAAGGACGTGATACTTGTTCATCTGGCCGTTACAAAATTCTCCCCCAACACCAAACTTGGTCATTTTCTGCTTAAAAGGACAACGCTTACCTTTGTTGGTCCTTAACCAGATTAAGAGCAAGCCTCTCCGCAGGTCCTACAGTCCCATCTCTCTGTACAGAAAAAATTGTTTGATCAAAATCCTCCGGAGCTCCGTCAGCAGGGGACATCTGTTGATTGTCACGTGAAACTAGGTGTAAGTAGGTACAAACTTAAAAAAGGAAATCTAACTTCAAGCAGCTTTGTCAAAAGATGGGAAATTCTTCATACAAATATTAGCTAAATGATTTCACACTACTAACCAGCAATGCAGCACCTAATAATTTCATATCTCTAATGATGGGTAAATGCAAATATTCGTTATGAATAGCACCAGAGAAGGGCACAAACCCCCAAGATCGATGATATAAAGAGAACCTACCCATTACATACACTTCTTATTTTGCAAATAACCCGACAAAAATCAAAACGAAGACAGGCTTAAAAAAATGATCCAACAGATTAGCTAACTGAAGCAGTCATCTGTCCCTTTTTAACGATCATTGGTATCAGATATAGATCACTAATCCTATATCATATTCTAAAGTCATTAATTGATTTGACAAGATTTCAGACAAAGTCTAGGTCCTTAACTGTGCCTACAGTCTAAATATTCGCAAGATCTAAAAATCTTCACAAAATTGAATATCTCCTTCTTGTTCCTCCTGAATGGAAACAGAATGATCAAGAAGGTGCATGTGCAGAGAGAGAGAGAGAGAGAGACCATACAGCCAAAGCATCGTAATGAAGTCCATCATAAATCAGCATTACTCTTTCCTGATAGTTCTTTCCCTGTTTAACATTAAGCCATATAAAGGTGGTTGAGAAGAATCTGGAATTGTCAAATGACACGTGTAGAAATAGCTAATTACACATCCTACTAGCTAAATGCTAACCTGTCCATACAGATCACAGCGCATTGTTTGGATATCATAGGCTGCAATTTCTCGTCCGTAGTGGTCAGCCAATATTGAAAGCTCTATGGCCCCTTAAGAGAGTAAGCATTTCAAAGGTAAGAAACACAAAACAAATAACAAGAACTGCAATAAATAGATAAGAAAGGGATGTTCCTAAACAACAGAAGCTTGAGTTCTTCCAGCTTAATCATAATGCTGTGAAATAGACTTGGCTTACAAAAGGAAAAAGTAAAATATAAAAGCAGCATACAGCACAAAATATTTATCAATTATGCACCTTTTTCTTTTTCTGATACAACAAACGACAACAATTACACCTCAATCCCAAGCTACTTGAATGTCATATCAGTCTCACTCGTTAGTTCCTTTTAAGCAATTATAAGCAGTAATTCTCCAGTTTTAACTATTACCGATGGCTTAACCAAAGAAGTCATGGAAGTAATTGTAATCTTTGACCCCCTAGTTATACAGCCAAACTATCTGTGACATACACCAACAGCATGACAAGTGAAGTGACTGTTATCCACTTATCCTTATCCTAACAGGACTCCAGTAGTTGAAATCATGCAACAACAATAACATACCCAGTGTAATACTAGAGCATACCCCTACCTCATAGTGATAGAGAGGTTGTTTCCGAGTAGTTAAAATCATCCCAGAATAAGATAACTTTAAAACACGACAGAAGACATACCTCCCCATTTCTCTGGGTTAAGAATCCAATCACAATACTCCTTGTTGGACTTCCCAAGAAAGGCATCAGAATATTTTTCTGGATCACTGGCAACTGTTCCAGCTATAACCTTCAAATTTTGAAATGTATAAAGTGTCATGGATGAGGAGTAGTGAGCTTTATGCAATATTCCAAGCACTAAACCATATCAAACTATCAACTTGAGTCATATTTCACATATTATAACTAAATAACAAGAAACTGTTGGCTTTTCTATAAAGTAGCTTCCTGAATTTAATTTCTCCTATGGCAAATAAGTTGTTACAAAATTGTTATAAGCCTAGATTCCCTATCCAATCATTGATGTCTGAGAAAGTATCCAGTGTCTTTTCACTAAATGAAACCTTTTTCCTTATGCAATTTGGTCCCCTGGGCATGAGATTGAAGTTAAAAATTATCTCTGGGTCAGACGCTTGATGAGTCGCCACCTCTAGAGATTGACAAGTGACAAAATCCATCAGAATAAAAAAATCACTTTTCCTTATCAACTAAATGAGAAACCATCTCAGGGATGGTGAGATCACCAGCAACTACATCTTCAATCCTAAAGTGTACTGAACGCATTACACATACTTTTTTTGATAGATCAATGCATCGAACTCATGTTAGTCTTAAATGGGAAGTTGTTCTAAACTATTGCGGATAAATGTGAATACAAGAAACTTCAAATTCTAGAGATCCCTTAATTTGGCTTAAAAGACATATATTTGACTAATAGAACTAAATGGGCTTAACTAGCTCATAGTTGATGAGTATTATATAGCTGACCTTACTAGTCTCAGATTGAGGCATAGATGATTGAATGAAGAGTACAGAACTCCTTAATAAACCATGTCATAGAGACTTTGCAAAAGGTCAATAGAAAGTGTTCCATGTACTACGTAAGTCCCACAACTAGAAATAAGGTTATGGGGCAGCAATCATTGATCAATAATCTTTCTTTAATTCCTAAATCTTGACTGTAAATAGTCTTTATTCCCTTTCATTTCTGCTTTTTAAGATAAGCTGCTTTAGACATCCTCGGGGAAGGGGTAAAGGGAAGCATGTACGTTGTCACACTCCCTGCCTTCCAGAGGTGCCTGGTGATAGAGCGGTGGTTACCACTGCTTCTCCACGGCCCAAGCTCAACGAAATGCACCAAGCTGGGGATGCATAGGCTATTCATAAATGTTCATAGACACAAAATAGTTTTGCGTATTGATGTCTAAGCACAGAAGTTGGCACCTCATCTCATTTCCTGGAAAGTCCTATCCACTAAAGCTGACTCCTTTAAACTGAACAAACTATCATACTATCCTATAACCACATGAAAGAGAACATATTTCCTAAGGCAATGAAAAACACACTGGCTTCATTCCTCAATGTTCTGAACCAGTACATATAATAACAAGCTTTTACTTAATCTAACTCATCCACAAACACTACACATAAATTCACTCCACTCACTTGCACCCTGGTTTTTTCCCATCTTTTTCTCGCAAAATCAAAAACACACATTTACACTCACAATACAATCCACCTGCATAATTGATTTTTATACAATCTTCTTCATCAAGAAGCTCACACACGCACACATTTTCTATTTCTCGACTACACCTCTAGCAGTTCCTCTCAAGAAAAGTCTCTAAAATATCTAATAAATAAATAAAAAGAGGATTCCTTCCATCACTAGCTAAAAGACTACAACTACGAGTTTACTCTGCACTTGTTAAATCAATAAGATATAACAACAAGAGAGCTATTCTATCCATATATAACATTCTTGACTAGCATAACACGAATAAATGTTTTGACAGAGTAATTTCAAAGGCAAAACTAGAACCTGTCTTAGCTCGGGGGCTTTGTTTCTGTCACGGTCCATCACATAACTACATAAAACAAGAAACAACAATATATTTATTCAAAATTTCGAACCACACCATATCCAATTCCAACTGCAAATTAAAGAACAAGAACAAAGTAAAATGGGAATAGAATTTACCCAACAGCATTAAAAAGACAACTGTTATCAGATGGAATCACTCTTCTTACTACTGAACCTTCCATCTTCAACCTACAAAATGTAAAGAACTCAAGTTTCCAGTTCTTTTCTTTACAACAGCACCAATTCCATGAACACCCAGATAAGAAAAAACGTCAATTAATCATAAAAACTAAACCTTTATCTGGATGAACAGTTGCTACAAGAAATTGAACCCAAAAAAATCGCAAAAAAAAGACCCAGCTAGATTACACGAGATATCTATCAGACAACAAATCAGAAAAAATTCAAAAATTCAAAAATAGTTGCAAGATCTGTATATGCACTTACCAGAAAACAGGGAATTGCTTTAATTTGACAACAATTGAAAGTGGAAAGACGAGTTATGAATCTTGAGAAAGCGTAAGATAGGAGAAAAAAATATACTATTGTTGGTATATGATACTTTACATTCTGTATATTTTCGTAAGTCAATTTTATAATAAATGACGAATATATATAGAAATATAATAATTTATATATAAATTTTATAAAATAAAAAATATTATGATTCAATTATTTATAAAATGAAATGGTGAAAGTTTTTTTTTTCAAATTTTAAATGTCTTTTTAGAAAATAAAAATAATTTTTAGGTAAGAGAATAAGATAGTTTCAAAATATTTAAAAGGAAAATTAGATAAAATGTTCATTGAATTTAAGAAACGTGTTTAGGTATTAGAAACGTGAAAAGGAAATTTAAGATTTCATATTCGATCACTAAAGTTCAAATTTTAAAATTTGATATATCGTAAATGTGAATTATTTTTAGTGGATAATATATCAAAAAACTAGTAATATTAAGAATGATTTATATCTAAAATTTAAAATCGTTTAGAGGGAATTTGAGTTAGACCTAAAAAAAATTTTTTAAAAAAAGATAGCTAATTGAAAAGATGAATTATTATACACTATTTATATAGTGTTGTTACCTTACATAAGCATGTTATCATTTTTGTTTAATTTTCTTTTTATTGCATATACAATTATGTAAAAATCTCATTTTTGAAAGCTGAAAAAGGTAAATTCTTCCAAGAATATTTCACCTAAAAATTTGTTTTTAGTTTGAAACTATCAAAGTGGATAATCTGAATAAGTACAATAACATTCGATCTTTATATCAAAATTTACATCATCAAATTAATTACTTTCTCTATTTCAAATTAAATATAGTATTTTTTAAATAAAATATACTTAAATAATTTATTATTTTAAAAGTTTAAAACAAATTTAATTATTTTTTTTCACTTCACCCTTGTAGTTATTGTGCTTCAACACTATAAACATCTCTATTATATGCGATGACATGATCAGTAAAATATTACTGAAGAATAAATTACTTAAATTTATTTTTATTAATATTTTTAAAGAGATATGTAAAAGAAAATGACGATAAAAATTTTGAGACGAAGAGAATAGTAACAACTTTTAAAAATTAGCTGAATTTGATAGTTCAACCAAATATGTTCCTAAATCTCTAGTGATTTCCCATAAATATAAAATTACTAATAATGTACTTTTGTGAAATATGAAGATACCATGATCCAAAAAAAAAAGGGAATAATTAGTGTCCAAAAAAGGTTATTGGTCTAATGCATAGGATTCTATCCTCTATTATTTATTTATTTTGGTACGTTTAATTTTTAATATCTCATCCACTAATAAATGTTTTATTCTATATGTGGGGGGCTCGTTTTGTTTCACTAGTTTAGTTTCCTAAATTATTTTTATTGACAAAATTCTATTCTACTCGAATTGCTATCTCGAACATTTTATAAAATTTTCAATACTCATAAAGTTATAATGATTTTAAATGTCATTTTTTCAAAGTTAAAGGGATCAAAAGAGAAGATAATCAAGATCGAGTCGAAATATCAAAATAATTATCTCACAATTTTTTAAATAAAATATATCACAAGGGGATCAAGTTATTCTATGTTCGAGAAATAAGCTATTAACAATCATCGAATCACAGAATAAATCTAAAAAAAAAACAACAAGGAAACATTAAATTATACTCACGATCTTGATAAGTAAAATCATATCGCATTGTTAGAATAGAGACAAAATTCAGCATTATGGGTCAATTTGAGTCATTGTGTTTTTAGAAAAGTGCAAAACTACCCCACCATTTCCCCTTGGGACTACATCTGATACCTCTAAAAACAATTATTATTGCATTTTACCCTTTCAAAATATAAAACATACCGTTTAAATCAATATTAGGAGGTCAAATTTTACTTGTGTTAATATTTTGGCATGGTAAATTGGTAAAAACTTACACGTACCCAATATTTACTTCAAACTATACTGATTTATCATGATTAAGTCATAAATCAAAGACGAGAATGTTTATTTATTGATTTGGCGTAAACATCAGGTCAGAATTATTTCAGGCAGAAACATAAGGAATAAAGGAATTCAATTATACAAAGTTGTTTTCTCCTCATACTGAAACTTCTGTTAAATGATGTAATAATTGGCCACTAAATCATACCTTTAAAAGGTATAAATAGTGGCCAATAATGCATCTTCTAAATTACATTACATGAAATAACTATATAGCAGTTCTGATTGATACACAAAGAAGTTTCAGTAAGCATAAAATGTGGACTACTACTGTTTCAGTTTTTATTGATACCTCAGCTGAGTGAGACCGATGATTCGGGCAAAATCAGAACTTGTAGCAGTAGTCTTCTAGATCTTCTGTTTCAAGACGTGGCGTAACTGGACCTTCTGGCTCTCCATTCTTGCTTCCAGAAGTTTTGCTTTTAAACTGTGTTTGTGAGAGTTACGCGGCCAGTCAATGCACCCTTTCATCCCTCGTGTTATTTGTGGATTGCCCGAGTCAAGTGAGCTCCCTGAAGGACTGAATTCACCTTTACTAGAACCACAATCTGGAGAAAGGGTGGCACCATTCGATAGCCTTCCATGTGATAGCCTCCCGTGTATTCCTTCAACTGATATCTTTTTGTAGTTGTCTCCGTTTGATTTCCAAAGCCTAGATATAGATGACACCTTCTTAAGTTGTCGACCTTGCCCTGAATATACTTCACTTATCTCCATTGAGGCATTGCTGTGCCTACAGTTCTTGTTGACAGAACAGACGCTACCTTCAGCAGAATAACTAGAACCTTGCTCGTCGAGATGGCTCACTGTTTCCCATTCACTTCCTTCTTCCTCTAAATCACTCTGATTATACGCAAGAGAATGTCTGAGGAAGTTGTCTTTGTTGTATACACTGTCATCAGGACTGAATGTGCAAATTTTGGAGGGATGGCTAGCAGAACTGTATGCAGGACATGGCTCAACCTCCCTTTCATTATTTTCGACAAAATTAAGGTCCTCAAACACTGAGAATATATCATCTGGATTTGGAGGTTCATAAGTGAACTCACTGATATCACGAATATTCACCGAAGCAGCTTCCTGTTTGAGTTGCTCAGCTCTTTCGATCACTTCCTCGTCGGGGTTCATACCTCTAGAACTTAGGAAAGATTCTAACTCTGCAATTAGTCTATTCATTTGGGAATACTTCTCTTCGAGTGTCACCTTAGCATCAACTAGTTTCATCTGAACCCGTTCCTCACGCCAAACCTCAGCCATCTGCAACATCTTTCTTTCTTCATCTACTTCCTCCCTGAGTGAATGTGATTCTCTCTTCAATGCCTCGACTTCAGCCTTGTCTTCTCCAATTTCCTTGGCTAATTCTTCACACACTTCCTCTATCAACTCTCTACCCTTTCTTTCTTTTTCGTAATCCTGCAAATAGCGCTTTGCTGATAACTTGGCATCAGCCAACTCATTAACTAACTTGGAGTTAACTATTTCCAGCCTCTGTCGGTTTTTCTTCTCTCTGGACAAGTCGGCTTTCATATCATCTATAATTGCACGAATTTTCTCATGTTCTCGGCTTCTCCAGGCAGCTTTCTCTTCACTAAGTTTTCTCAAAAACTGTTCGAGTTTCTTTTTTGATGACCGTCGCTCCATCTCAAGTTGATGGATTCGGGTGCGAGCCCGCTCTAACTCTGCCTCGAGGGTGGAAATCATTGCAGCAGTCTTCGACTGTTTATTAGGAACCTTCTGATGTCCGTAAATCTCCTTTATTTCCTCGGCTATTGTCCAGCCAACTGGATCCCACTTTGTTGCCCCCTCCATAGCAGAGTTTGGATATTGAAATGAGGGCTCTAGCTACAGAATATAGAAGTAACTCCTTTGTTAGATCAGAAAATGTGGAAACAACGAGAAGAGCAATGGTGAAAGCGTAACATGATAAACTAAAAACCTAGACCAAAAGTATCTGATAGAAAAGTGCAGCACAGTGCACTAAGCTTCCTGCTACAGGAAGGTCGAGGGAAGGGCCCAACCCTATTGGGTCTCTGATACTCGGTGAAGCATTCATTAACTCCCGATAACTCCAGGATTTCTCCCCTGCGCCTATGACATTGCTTTGGACTACTCGACATAACTTTAGGACTTACATAAAGGACCTTAAACAGCAAAGACAACATTGAGAAAAAAACTGAAAAGGCATCAAACATACCTTGTGATAAAGACCATATCTTGGACCGGAGACAGATCGAGGACTCTGCTCTGAATCATCAATGTGTGAATCATTCTCTCTAATGTGATGATGGTCGAAAAAGGGTAAATCAATATGACCAGCCTGCGGGAAGGAAGGAAAATGAAATTGAAAAAAGTTACTTAAAGCTACCATAACCATATTGGATCCTACAAAAAAAGCACTACTTTTGGAGGATCTGACACACCCCCAAGTCCCAACAACATCTTTTAACAGTCCGAGCAATCAAGTCCCAACAACATCTTTTAACAGTCCGAGCAATCAAGTCTAGAACGATAAAACACTTATGAAAGTTGCCGTTCACTCTAAGGTCATAAAAATACAAACTTGGAGATGGTTATGATCCTAAAACAGCAGGGACTAATAAAACAACCAACATACGAAAGAAAAGAAAGAAAGATAAAGCAAGCAGTAATGAAGGCAATCATAAATCACAATTATACCAAAGGTACCAGAGAAAACAATCTCAACTTCAATCCTAATAAATCATACATTCATAATTGCTTATTATAACAAGTCTAGTCCCACAAAGTACTATCTCGATAGGGTAGAGTGTGCGCAAATATTACCCCTTAACTCAAGACAAGAGATTGTTTCCGATAGACCCTCACTCATTCAAGCAAATGTCAAGTCAATGTAATTAAAGCAATTAATTACAATCAATATATAAATGACCAAGATTAGAAAAACCCTAAAGCTGCAATCTTTTTTCTACCTGAGGTAACTTTTGAGATGGAATATTAGGAACTTCCGGTAACTGAAGCCTCCATAGTCCGGCAGCTAATTTCCTAGCAGAAACCAAATTTCTAACTTTCCGACCAGATTTCCGACCAACCTCCACCGTCGATTTGTCCTCCCAAGTACAAGCATTGTCATTTACATCTTCGTTATACTTCCATCGTAGTAAAGGGGTACTGGGTCTGCTCCTTTTCCCACCTGGAGCTCCTGCAATATCTCTCCTTAACCTCACTCCGGCGCCACCGGAGTTCTTGATTTTCCGGCGAGGCGGTTTCCTAGAGCAAAAGGGTTTTTGTAAAAGATCTGAATCGGGTAAAGTGTTCACTAGTTTTGATGATGCAATTGCTGGAAGCTCAGCTCTATTGTTTGCAGTAACCTTCATCTTTGATGCACAGATTCAGCCATTACTCAGTTTTTTTTGGCTTATTGCTTCTCCGAGACTTCCAAGGGGGTAGGGGGTAGGGATGGGGTTCCAGGGGAGGGGGTGGGGTGGGGGTGTCTGTGATCTCTTTTGGTTTTTGAGGAGAAAAGAAGAGAGAAATGCAGAGTTTTGTGTGTATATATGTGAGTGAGAGAGGAGATGTATACGTATAAATCTGTACAAGTAATGATTTGTACGGTCAACGTCTCTCATTATACCAAAAATCTTCTATTGTCATTAAGAGTATATCGCGATGAAATAGTAAATATTCTTTAATTCTACGTTAAGAAATGAAATTGTATTTTAAAAAAAATATTTTATCTTAGTAGGTAATTTCAATTTTATATTCTCTTGTTAAGACTGACGATTGAATTAACTGAATCAAAAATTCTCTTTACTCATCTTTAATCGAATCATCATTTTTGAAGTAAATTTAAATTTACTTAAATCTCAATTTGAATATAAATGGTTGGATAAGAAACTCAAAAATAAACAAAACAGGGGGTTAAGCTAAATAAGAGCCTATTGGAGCACTCAAATACTTGATCATAAAAAATAGTCATTTTACTTTTATGAGATAAAAGATAAAATTTGTATACGCTCTGCTCTTTTGAGACTCTATTTTATTGAATTTCATAAGATTATGTCGTTGTTGTTTATTATATCTATAATTATATGCTCGTGAACTTAGTTATTATGACGTATTTAAATCCTAAATTCGACTCGAGATAGGATTAGGAGTATGCTACTATTACGGTGTCGTATTGTAAAATTTTGTATCCAAACGACGTAGTTTGGTTGTTAACTATAAGAGGAGCAGTTAAAAATAGTTAAATAGGAGTGGCAGGCTGCCGTTAGGCATATGGGTCCCACGTACCTCTCGTAGCGGGAGCGTTGTAATGACTTTGTCCTGCAATTTTCTTTTTCTATTTTATGCTAATTAATTAATTAAATAAATAATGAGATGACTCTAATTAATTTGGTGGATATTTATCTTGCTTGAAATTTTAGCTAAACTAATATTAAGTTAAAAAAAGTGAAATTTATCAAATATTTGATCCTATCATTTGATTGGATCGCGAAGTATAATTTAAAATTATTCATAGATATTTATATAATTATAAATAATATCTTTGAGGGTGATTTCTAGCTGAAGTACATTCACTCTCGAGATAGAATTTGTTTTGTAATAGAAGCCCTGTTAGGCCTTTACGGAGCTTGGCATGTTCTCGTATTAACTCACCATTATGCATATATGACGTAACTTTTCTTATCATACTAAAAACTAAAAAAAAATGCATTATTATACGTGAATTAATATAAAAGAAATATTATCATTAATGTAGAAAGGAAGTCTAGACATAAGAAATCAGATGACAAACACATATTTCATTGAATAAAATCATCTTCTAGGAAAATCAGCTAATCATTGAAAATTATGATAAGATAAATATAATTTCATGTTATTCATTAAAATATAGAGATAATTAGGTGCTCTGTGAAAACATTGAACCTTCATAGATTTTTTTTTAAAAAAAAATGAGATTTGCATAATTATGTAAAAGTTTTAACTAGTCTATTATCCAACTATTAAAGTAATATTTTTTACTTAAAATAAATATGACACTTTTTATCTACACCATCTAAAATAGCATATTTCTCTTCTTGGAAACAAGTTAATACTATTAAGTAATATTGCAATTTACCAAATTGCATATTATTTGTTAGGACGAATTTATACAAAGATAATTCTTGATTCATTTATTTATAAATATAATGATATTTTTGGATTATACTAAATAAGGATAGTCTTCTTCTCACTTTCTCTTATATGAAATTACCGTTTATACTACACATAGAGGAAGATAATTAAACGTTATAGATACTAAATAGTGAATAAAACGTACGTCAAACATGAGAGACTATCAATACTTCATGTAAAAAAATAAGAATATTTTTGAGTCTAAACTCAAAGATACTGAACTGTTTTGAAAAAAAAAATTATTTTACTTTTACTTAATATAATTATTTATAACGTTATATATTTATATAATTTATTTTAACTTATAAAATTTTAAATTATTATTATTATATTTAAATTTATATCAAATTAAATAATATCACATAAATTAAAAGATATTAAGGTCGGTGAATGTGAGTGCACTTGCAAAGTTTTGATTGTGTATTAGTTCTCAGGGTATCCGATGGAATAAGCACGTGCACTCATTTTTGGCTTATAGCACAAGCACTTGTGCATGTTCCCATTCTAACATTTTTCCATCAATTATTATATTAAGTTAAGCAAAAAGAACAAGATCTAATTATATCGAGTGAATAACATGAGTCGTGGTGTACTGATAAAAGTGTTTTACTTTTAATTAGAGATTTTGAGTTTGAGCATCGAATATAGAGAAGATTTTGTTAGGAACGCCACTTTAAATGGGCTTTGCAGTGTGAAATTTGAATTCAGTCGGAGCTCCAATGTGAGCTCGAAACACCGGATGGAAAACTGGGGGAAAATATTTTGAGTGAGTTAACGATCTGTCTATTTATTTTATATATTTTTTTTTAATGGGTAAATGGAAAATTAAACCCTTAATGATTGAAAAATTTATTGATTTTGAACATTTAAAAATTGATAAATGATTATATATAAAATCGAACGGATCGACACACATACCTATGAATATCATCCATTAGTGGAGTTTTAAGGTGGTATAGAGAAGGATAAGCTTGTAATTTAGGTTTTGAGAGAAGAGAAAATACGTTGTTAATATTTAGGACCAGATATCTATTACTTTAGGAGGGGAATTTGTACCCTTCGCTAATTAAATTAAAAATTAAGGACCAGTCAGAAAACGATACTTTCAAAGCCCAGTTTATTAACTCGTCTCTGTATTTTGGTCCTTAAAGATCCATTTTCTTATACTATAGCATGGGATGTGAACCAAATAATTAGTCACACTCTTTATCTCTACCTTGTTTTGTTTGCTTTCGTCTCTATATCTATCATCGTTTCGAATCAAGATTTTAAGTAGCAATTAGATATTTGAGATATGCATTGATGGTTAAGCTAAGATTGAAAGTATTGCTAGTCAGGTTAATCGAGGACCAGACTTGTCGCTCTTCTCTAATAGACAATCTAGGACTAGAAATGATGATTTACTTCTTTCGTAACCGTTCGACAATAATCAAATATTACGTAAATACCTCTTAATATGCCGAAAAAATAAAGAAAGCTATATAAACAATACAAAAAATGCCTCAAATTTTTTTTTTGACGTGCATCATGACCTTAAAATATCATGATAAATAAAAGAACAAAACTTTACTTCTTTTCGTAACTATCCGAGAAATAATTAAATATTACGTAAATGTCCCTAAATAACAAAAAAAATCAAGAAAACTACATAAATAATACATATCGCTAAAGATTAACTATTAGGAGTATAGAATCAGGTCATCCTCATATTTGAAGATTAACTAATATGAGTATCGAATCAGGTCATCCTCGTCTCTAAAAAAGATTACAAGGATCAGTTGTTGATAAGCCTTTCCCAAGATATTTATGGTGTATTTTTGAGTAATTTTATAATTTAAATTTGCTTATTTTTTAAAAATCTAATTTGTTTTCTTTTCTTCAACTTCATTAGCGTGAGTTGAAAACCTAAATCCCTCTATTTGCATTAAAGATATTTTTCACAATAATTCTATTAAGTGTTTACCTTCACACAATAATAATACTATTTTGTTATAAATCCATTAAATAAGTGGATAGTCCATAAAGTTAGTACATGAACAACCATTCATATTCACTAGGTTACATGAACCTTTTTGGATAAGTATGTATCTATTTATTATGATACTTAATATGGTGACCTTTGGAATGATTTCTCACTCTATAAATAGGGTTGTTCATTCACTATTGTAATATATACATATGAAACTTATATATACTTGAATAAAAGAAAGTCTTCTCCTACATCTATTTCTCTTGTCTTCTTCTTATAATCTTGATTTTACAACACGTTATCAGCACGAGTCTCTACCAGTTCAAGTAAAGACTTTCAAAGCCTCGGAGGTAAGAATTTCCTTTATTTTTAAATAATGTCTAATCTTTCTAAACTTGAATTTCTTGCTCTAGACATATCGGGAAAAAGCTATCTATCATGGGCACTCGATGCAGAAATTCATCTTAATGCGATGGGTCTAGCAGACACCATCCAAGAAAATAATCAAGCATCGAATCAAAACCGTGCTAAGGCGATGATATTTCTCCGTCATCACCTTGATGAGGGTTTGAAAATGGAATATCTCACTGTTAAGGATCCTCTGGTGTTGTGGAACAATTTAAAAGATAGATATGACCACCTGAAGTTGGTTGTCCTTCCACAGGCACGTTATGATTGGATCCACTTGAGACTTCAAGATTTTAAATCTATCAGTGAGTATAACTCTTCTATGTTTAAAATTATCTCACAATTAAAATTATGTGGAGAAAATATCACTGACCATGATATGCTGGAAAAAACGTTTTCCACTTTCCCTGCCTCGAGTATGCTTCTGCAGCAGCAATACCGAGAAATGGGATTTAAAAAGTATTCCGAATTAATCTCACATCTCCTTGTTGCTGAACAACATAATGATTTACTGATGAAAAACCATGAAAGTCGACCTACTGGTTCTATGCCATTTCCTGAAGTAAATACGGCAAATTTTCACCAATCTAAGCGTGAAAAAGGTCGTGGCCCCAGTCGTGGCCGTGGTCGTGGTCGAGGAAGAAATCTCAATCATGGTGATCGTCTTGCACTAAATAATAACATTCAACACCAGCAGTGTAAAAAGAAGAATGAAAAACATGACGTAGTGCAGAAGAAAAATTCAGACAACAAATGTTATCGATGTGGAGGAAAAGGACATTGGTCACGTACCTGTCGTACGCCAAGGCACCTGGTTGAGTTATATCAAGCTTCCCTGAAGGAGGTGAAAAATAACGCAGAAGCCAACTTTATCACGGAAGATACTGTTGAACCCATGCATCTAGATGTAGCGGATTTCTTTGAGAACCCCGAAGGAAAGATAGATCACCTGATAGGTGATGGGTCTGTGATAATATAAATATATTTCATTTTCGTCGTTTATATGAACTAGTATGAATATGTTTTCCTAGATTTGTAAATAACTAAAAGGTTGTGTATTGTTTTTGTTTAGTAATAATATTATAATGTTTATTTCTTTTATATCTTTTATCTTGAAGAATATATGGATACCTCAATGATCAATCATGAAGATATTTGTATAATTGATAGTGGAACAACGCACGCCATATTCAAAGATGAGAAATACTTCTCCTACTTGCTTAGAAGAAAAGCAAATGTTACTACAATTTCTGGTAATTCAAACTTAATAGAAGGCTCCGGAAGAGCTACTATATTTCTGCCTAAGGGGACAAAACTTGTCATAGAAGATGCTTTGTTCTCTTCTAAATCCCCAAGAAACCTGTTAAGTTTTAAAGATATTCGCCGAAATGGATATCATGTTGAGACAATAAATGAAATGAATGTTGAATACCTTGGTATTACCAAGATTGTCTCAAACCAGAAATATGTATTGGAGAAATTATCAACTTTATCTTCTGGCCTGTATTATGCAAAAATAAGTACGATTGAAGCACACTCTATCGTAAACCAGAAGTTTACTGACTTAAAGACTTTTGTGCTTTGGCATGACCGAATAGGTCATCCTGGATCAATAATGATGAGACGAATCATTGAAAACTCAAATGGTCATCCATTAAAGAACCTGAAGATTCTTACAAATGATGAGTTTTCATGTGCTGCTTGCTGCCAAGGCAAATTGATTACTAGGCCATCACCAATGAAGGTTAACATTGAATCCCCTCAATTTTTGGAACGAATACATGGGGATATTTGTGGACCTATTCACCCATCTAGTGGGTCGTTTAGATATTTTATGGTCCTAATAGACGCATCTTCAAGATGGTCTCATGTGTGCCTCTTATCATCTCGCAACCTGGCGTTTGCAAAATTATTGGCACAAATGATACGATTAAGAGCGCAATTTCCAGATTATCCCATTAAGACAATTCGTCTTGATAATGCTGGCGAATTCACATCCCAAGCTTTTGATGCTTATTGCGTATCGGTAGGGATAAAAGTTGAACATCCTGTAGCTCATGTTCATACTCAAAATGGCCTTGCTGAGTCATTTATTAAGCGCTTACAATTGATAGCAAGACCTCTACTTATGAAAAGTGAGTTGCCTACTACTGTTTGGGGTCATGCTATCTTACATGCAGCATCACTTGTTCGTCTCAGACCGACTCATTATAATAAATACTCCCCATTACAATTGGTATTTGGTCATGAACCAAATATTGCTCATCTTCGAATTTTTGGATGTGCTGTATATGTGCCTGTAGCACCACCTCAGCGCACCAAGATGGGCCCTCAAAGAAGGTTAGGCATATATGTTGGGTTTGATTCACCCTCAATAATTCGCTACCTTGAGCCATTGACGGGAGATTTATTCACTGCAAGATTTGCAGATTGTCGATTTGATGAAACAAATTTTCCGCAATTAGGGGGAGAGAAAAATAAACTTAAAAGTGAAATTGCATGGAAAGTTTCGTCATTATCTCATTTTGATCCACGCTCCCCTGTGTGTGAACAAGAGGTCCAGAAGATCATCCATTTGCAAAACATAGCAAATCAAATGCCAGACGCATTTACTGATTCAAAAAGGATAACAAAGTCACATATTCCTGCAGTAAATGTGCCTATCCGAATCGACGTCCCAAAAGGACCATCTACAAGTGTCATAGCTTCTGAATCACAAATACGCCTGAAGCGTGGTAGACCATTGGGTTCAAAAGATAAGAATCCTAGAAAAAGAAGTACAAAAAATGACACTACAAAAGAATTTCACGAAGAAATTCAAGATCTGATTAATCCTGATATTCCTGAAGAAATCAGTGAACCCGAGACTCAAGTAAATGAAGAACTCTCAATAAGTTCTTCTACAGGTGATGGGATAAGTTTAGATCGATCAAAAATCATAGTGGATAATGTTTTCGCATATGATGTTGCACTTAACATTATGCAAGGAAATGAGGATCTTGAACCTCTATCCGTCGAAGAATGTCGACAAAGACATGATTGGCCAAAATGGAAAGAAGCAATTGAATCAGAATTGAATTCACTTGCTAAGCGTGAGGTTTTTGGACCAGTAGTCCAAACGCCTAGTGATGTTAAACCAATTGGCTATAAATGGGTCTTTGTACGAAAAAGAAATGAGAGAAATGAGATTGTAAGATACAAGGCACGCCTTGTTGCACAAGGATTCTCTCAACGACCTGGTGTCGACTATGAAGAAACATATTCACCTGTTATGGATGCAATAACTTTTCGATATCTCATCGGTTTAGCTGTACATGAAAATCTTGAAATTCGTCTAATGGATGTGGTTACAGCTTACCTTTACGGTTCACTTGATAATGAAATTTATATGAAAGTTCCAGAAGGACTTAAAATGCCTGAAGCATGTAGTTCAAAATCTCGGGAAATATATTCAATCAGATTACAAAAGTCATTATATGGCTTAAAACAATCAGGGCGCATGTGGTATAATCGCCTCAGTGAGTACTTGATAAAACAAGGTTATATAAACGATGTCATTTGTCCTTGTATATTTATTAAGAAAACAACATTGGGATTTGTTATTCTTGCTGTTTATGTTGATGACATTAATCTCATTGGAACTCCAGAAGAGGTTCAAAAGGCAATTGAATATCTAAAGGAAGAATTTGAGATGAAAGACCTTGGAAAGACAAAAATTTGTCTTGGACTACAAATAGAATATTTAGTAGACGGGGTCTTCATCCATCAATCTGCCTATACTGAGAAAATCTTGAAACGATTTTACATGGACAAAGCACATCCATTAAGTACTCCAATGGTTGTCCGATCACTTGAAGTGAGTAAGGATCCATTCCGACCTCAAGAAGAGAATGAGGAACCTCTTGGTCCAGAAGTACCTTATCTTAGTGCAATTGGGGCACTTATGTATCTTGCTAATGCTACGAGACCTGACATAGCATTTTCTGTTAATTTGTTAGCAAGATATAGTTCTTCCCCTACACGAAGACATTGGAAAGGAGTTAAACATATATTGCGATATCTAAGGGGAACTAGTGATATGGGTCTGTTTTATACTAACAAAGATAGTGCAGATCTTGTTGGTCATGCAGATGCAGGTTATTTATCTGACCCACATAAAGCTCGATCACAAACAGGCTATCTGTTCACATATGGAGGTACTGCTATATCATGGCGATCTATGAAGCAGTCTATTGTCGCTACTTCTTCAAATCATGCTGAGATAATAGCCATTCATGAAGCAAGTAGAGAATGTGTATGGTTAAGATCAGTAATACATTCTATCAAAGAAAGATGTGGTTTGAAGTGTGACGTCAAGATACCCACAATACTCTTTGAAGACAATGCTGCATGCATAGCTCAATTAAAAGGAGGCTTTATAAAAGGAGATAGAACGAAACACATTTCACCAAAATTATTCTTCACACATGATCTCCAGAAGAATGGTGATATTGATGTGCGACAAATTCGTTCGAGTGATAATCCAGCAGATTTATTTACTAAATCTTTACCGGCCTCAACTCTTGAGAAGATGGTTCACAAAATTGGAATGCGGAAACTTAACCATCTGAATCGTGGTTTTTATCAGGGGGAGTAAAATACGCACTGTACTCTTTTTTTCCTTAATCTAGGTTTTGTCCCATTGGGTTTTCCTAGAAAGGTTTTTAATGAGGCAGCAAATAATGCGTATCAAAAGATATGTGTACTCTTTTTCCTTCACTAGAATTTTTTCCCACAGGGTTTTTTTTCTAGTAAGGTTTTAACGAGGCACAATATCTATGGACATCCAAGGGGGAGTGTTATAAATCCATTAAATAAGTGGATAGTCCATAAAGTTAGTACATGAACAACCATTCATATTCACTAGGTTACATGAACCTTTTTGGATAAGTATGTATCTATTTATTATGATACTTAATATGGTGACCTTTGGAATGATTTCTCACTCTATAAATAGGGTTGTTCATTCACTATTGTAATAGATACATATGAAACTTATATATACTTGAATAAGAAGAAAGTCTTCTCCTACATCTATTTCTCTTGTCTTCTTCTTATAATCTTGATTTTACAACATATTTATAAAAGTAAGTATTAGTTCTAAAGTCAAACATTTATTTGCAAAAGTAAGTATTAGTTCTAACGTCAAACATTTATTTGCAATTCATCAAGTTGGATGTTGATATAAAAAATTTATTTATTAATATGAAATTTGAATCGTTTAATTTAAAGTTCTAGAATATTTTTGATGAAAAAACTTTCTTTTTTCATTGTTTTTTATAATATTCAATATCATTTCAAATGAAATTAAAATGATAAAAATCACTATTAAATTTTTTTTCCATATGCTTTACTTGCCCTCAGTACTCATAATAGCCGATTGTCTTATCTTAAATGAACTATGTGAGGTAACTTTTGAGGTGGAATATTAGGAACTTCCGGCAACTGAAGCCTCCATAGTCCGGCCAGATTTCCGACCAAGCTCCACCATCGATTTGTCTTCCCAAGTACAAGCATTGTTATTTACATCGTCGTTATACATCCAACGTAGTAAAGAATAGAGCAGAGGTTGATACAAACGTCAAGAATAGAGCTTTTTTCGATTATCTGTTCATCAGAGAAAACCAATACTTGGTTGATAGTAAATTTCTTTTCCAGAACATATTAACATGAGCATGACAAGTACACACAGCACATATTCGTTTCTGCAGAGGTTCTATTTCTTCTTTGAAGCTGCCTTGCTTTTGCCACCAGAAGAAGTCTTCTTTGTTGATTTATTAAACCCTCCATGCTCCTGCAAAAGGGCGAAAATACAGGATATGCATTCATTAGATGATTGTGTATATATATTCAGAAGTATCAAAACTTAAATCAATGACAATATATATTGAGGCAGAAAGAGAACTAAGAGTTTAACTGTTCCAATCATCCGTACTGATATAGCATTGAAGAAAGACAAAAAGAGTTCAAGTGTACACGTCCATTATTGACTATAGCAATGAAGAAAATAGAAAAATAGTACCTTTCTGTAACATATATATGCACTTCGGCCAGAAAACTCCTGTCCATTGTTGTCAACATAAACCTGATAAAAAACAGTAGATCAACTCTTTGATAGGATGTCATGAATCAATTCTAAAAGAACAAGGAGATTCCATGAAGCTATACGGACTGAACATAAATGTCTAAAGAGTACCCAAGTTACGAAGGAATGGGATGACTTTAGTCATTTACCCACTGACATCCATATCCCAACTATGGTTAAGAGGCATCAAGTATGCCAAACTAACTAGTACAAACTTTAACCAAATTTCAGCAGCAACCAGCATCTATAGGACAGTTCTTGAATTTGTTAAGATCACCGACAACTATTTAACCAAAAGAACTTCAACAAGTACATCAATGACCTTCTCCAAAATTCCAAATATTAAGACTGAATATCCACTTACTTTCCTTCCATCTCCATTTGTGTACCAATGACCTGCAGATTTTCCAACTGCCTGCACCCTTCTCCTGCCAGCATCTTTTGGAATACCAGCAGAGCTCTTAGGGTTCACCCATCTCTCGGATCCTTGTGATTCTTCCACGTTATTTGGCTGTTTCACTTTCTTTCTGCTCTTTCTAGAGTTTGTTGCATCAGCAGATTTCTGAGCAGTCCTTTTAGAGCCTCCTTCATGAGAAAATTGACCCCTGAAGACAACATGCAGATAGACCTTTGGAATAAATCATATAATTCATGAAAAAAAGACTAACAGAGAAGCAAGAAGCAAATCTATTACATGTAATCTATAACTGATGCATCATCTTGGTTTCCTCCAGGAATATTGTCAGCACCCAAGGGAAAAAAGTTAGGCAAACGATCACGTACTAGCTTTTGGATTCTTGGATCTTTATGGAAAAAGTAACAGTGAGCAGGGAGAAGAGGGCCCTGAGGTCGCATGTAACTTTCAGTTAAACCACTCTTAGTAGTCTGAGTTCTTTTTCCATCTTTTACCGATTTGAAATATTCCTCACAAACCTCATCAAGAGCAGGTGTATGAATATTAAAAGTCGTATCTGAACAGAAGTCCTCCCACAGATCTTTAGTCTTCAAAGCAGAAGGTCCTGTTTTTCTCTGGCAACTTAAATCTGCATCACTATGCTGTCGATTACCGTTCAAAGCAGAATCCACATGATCTGATTCTCTTTCCACAAATTCACTTTTGGAAGGCTCATCAGAATCAGAGTCAATCAATTGGAACCTTCTCAATGGACTAATAGTTAGCTCTGGGAAGACAAAATTACTAGGGTTAGTTTCCTTACTCTGGTGAACGGAAGAAACATTTGAAGCCTCTTTCTTCCTTCCTGTACATCTGCTTACAGATTGTGAGGATAATACCCTTTGTCCCTGTAACGGGATTTTTGAACTGCTACGCACATAACTGTGACATTTTGGATGATCTGATGAAAACAATATTAAAATGCAGGAGGGTTATAAATAAATTTTTTTAAAAAATAAATAACTAACAACGTAACATCTATCTGTGGTCTGATTTGTTGGTCTAAAGAAAGATGGGGATAAAAATGTAGAGAAGTATCCCCAATTTAAGAACACAACGAGAGAATGAGTAAAACCTTGAGGTTCCCCCAGATCTGACTTGTCCGACTAGACATAGTAATCTTGCTGACTACATAGTTTTACTGAAACATAAGTAAAACTCCCTAGTAAAAAGCGAATAGTGATGGTCCATATTTCTTGAGCACACATCAAGTAGGAAATTTAAGATGTACATCACAACAGAATGTTCACCAAACAAACACACATGTTGCTTCTAGTACATAGTATCAGGCAAGATTGACCACATATTTTCCCTGTGCAATAACTAAACTACAAAGCTAGTTAAGGTCTTCTATGTAAATGTTTTTACAAGAATGATAATAAGTGGGTCAGCTATGGGAATCTTCTATATCCATTTAGCATACTAGGACTCATTTCATTCCAATTCTAAATATTGTCTGAAACAAATCCAAGGTTCTCTAAATCTCACACTTGTTTAGCACTCAAGGGTATGATCGGTGGTTAACAAGGTTGGAATGAAGATTGTAAGGGATTAAAATTTGAACCCAGTAGAGAGAAAAATTAGGTGATTTCTTCATGATGCATCAATTTTGGTGGACAAGGTCAACCTTCCTACTCTCTGTACTTGTCTAGGATGCAAGTATCGAATGGAATAGACTAAGTGCACATTAATTGATTCAAATGCTACAGTTAAAGAAAAAAATTGCACACTTATCCCTCAATCATTAGACAATCTCTAAATCAACAAAGAGACGCCTAAAACAAAGCCTATTGTATGTGTAACACCAATTGATACTTAATTAAACTAATTTGTTACTCTATATGGTTCCTTTCATTATGTTCTGTTCTAAGCCCACATTAATTATGAGAGAACACGGATCTTTTGGAATTATGTTCAGAGTGATATCAACTTATCTCATCAATTATCATGTTGTTGCACATATAGGCCAGTGAATTTGGATTCTAAATCAGTTCTTACCAGAATTTCTCATGTAAGTTTTGGTTTCTAAAGCAAGCTTATATGAGATCTTGTTTTCACAATAGCAGATTGTGGAAATACGAGAGTCTTCCCTTCATTTCCATCAATCTCCCCAACTCCTTCCTAACTTGCAGATACCTAATTAAGCTTCATTCTGGAGATACACAACTTCCTATATGATATTCAATTTAGACATACTTACAAGTCCCAATAAATGAAAATAAGAGCTTTTCAGTGATGGAGCTAGTAATGGTCAATGGGGATTAACCAAACCACATTTGGTGGAAAATTACACGGTTTACCGTTTATACCTGATTGGAATTATTTTTTATGTATATGTAATAGGTGTTGAACCACCTTCGATTTCTTGGTGGGTTTACTTCTTCATGGTTTGAACCCCTTACTGAAAATCCCAGTTTTGCCACTGTTTTCAGCTACTACTAGGATATCCAAAAATCAACCTCTGAAACCGTGTCACTAGCATATATCAAGCAATTGAACTCCAACAAATAAAACCAATAATGAAAGCTAACTAAAACAGAAATCAACATAAATTGATTATTTAATCACTCAAACCCAGTATATGGAAGAAAAAATTAAAGCCTCATGCTTTGCCCAGCTCAAATTGACAGATTTAAAACACCAAAACATAGAAAGGTAGCTAAAGATAAAACCCTAACAAAAAAGGTGAAGTCTTTTACCCTTAGGCTCATCCTCCTGAGAAGAAAAATCTTCAATATCATCGTCCACATTACACCATGTCTCACCTAGCTTCAACTTTTGAGCCACCGGTTCGGATTTTGAAATAGACCCACGACGAAGGCGTTTGAGAGAACTTTGAGGATCCGAAACTTGCGGATCCGTAACCAATTTTGAAAATTCAAAATCATCATCGTCATCAACAACCTCTTTGATTGTCCGTAAGCTCACCGATGGTTTTGGTAGAACAGTAGACTGGGGCTCCGAATCAAGGTCGAAATCGAGCCCTAGAGAGAACGATGGAGGTTCGAAATCGAGCCCTAGAGAGAACGATGGAGGTTCAAAATCGGCCATTGAAAGGTGAATTTAGGGTAAATTTTTTGAGTATCATATATTTGAAATGTGAATTTGGAGGGATTTGCAAATGAAATTTGGGGAAATTTCTTTGGTTTGTGCGCCAATTTTTTCAGACTTTTCGCTTGTTTGGGCCTCGGGTTGCTTGGAGGATTATGGGCCACGGCCCAACTAAATCTGTTGCATAGATATGTTACTTTACAAATTTTCGAGATCTTTATGCAAGTAACGGGTCGAAATCATTATTTATTTATTTTAGTTAGTATACGTAAATCATACACTAATTATGTATAAATTATATGTTTCTGAATATTTTAGTTTAAGTGATTGAAAGAACGGCGAATTAGGTTATTTTTTCTTAGTTTAAACAAGTTATCCTTTGTTGGGATGACTATTTAATCTAGTAAATATGGTTTCTTAACTTGACTTATAACATATGGATTTATTAGATCATATTATAAGGATATCCTTTGAACATGTTACATTTTTCATGAGATCAGTCTATAGGGTTAAATTAATTTGCATTTAGATGAATGAACCAAGTTGGTGCGCAAGGCTAACTAAAATTTAGAGAGACATTGAACTCTCTTACTTTGACTCAAATAAAATCTCAAAAATATTACCCTTTGCATGATCAAGATAGGTATGAACTTGACGCAATTAAAATTGCTTTGTAACTAGATAAGTTGCATGATCTTTCCGTGAAAACTAATCGTTTTACAAATAAAGCGTCTTTTTAATTATTATTCTTGACCAGATCAACAGTCAACCTCAACCCTAGCGTTGACATGCCTTCAATCAATATCAAGTCTAGCGCTGACTTGTCATCAATTGGCTATGTATCCAACATCAAAACTTAGACATGTGCTACTGGATAGTCTTTTCAAAATTAACGTATTATCTTTTTTCAATATGACATAACTTTTGACTTTTTGACCCCCTATAAAAGGAAAAGAAATATAGATTTCTCTCTTGAAAAAGATTAACTCCATTTGTTAGAAGTTTAATTGGAAGACAAGTTTCTATCTATTCCTCATATGTATTATGATTGATACTTAGTTTCCCTTCCCATAAATTTATATCTTACAACAACGATAAACAAGTCAGAGTACCAAACAATCATCAACGATAAAAAAAAACCATAGTATTAACATTTAAAATGATCTCTAAACTTTAAATACAGGTGGCCAAAAGTTAAAGGAAAAATTGTATATAATAGCAAACTAATAACCTAAAATAAATGGAGTAGCTAGGGTTTGATTTAATTGTGCTCCATAGCAAACGTTTGCAAAAAGTTGCCAGACGCCTCTCTCCCAAATATCTCGCTCGCTTCCTCACTTTTTATACAAACACAAGTGTATAAAAATTGTTTCTAATTGTATAAAGCAGAGAAAATTGTATAACTACATATATTTTTGTTCTCCTCTTCCAGATCTCGCTCTCCACTCTTCCAAATCTCGCTCGCCACCCTCGCCTTTCTCACTTATACAAACAGAAGCTAAATGTATAAATTGCGTTTCTGTTTGTATAAAGCGTGAGAAAATTGTATAGACACGTGCAAGTACATATATTTTCGTCCTATACACTTATAATTATACAATAAAAATACTCCCCTGCCTAGTTTTTTTGTCTTTCTCTCTTTCTCGTTTTATACAATTTTCAAATTGTATCTAATTTCTCTCTTTCTCGTTTTATACAATTCGATTCAATTGTATATTCCTTGTCAAGTCTCTTTTGTCTTTCTCTCTTTTTCATTTTATAAAAATTCAAATTGTATATAATTGTTCTATACACTTATAATAATACAATTCGTTTTATACACTTCGTTTTTATACAGTTTTCTGCCCAAGTGTCTTTCTCTTTCTTGTTTTATACACTTCGTTTTATACAATTTGCTTCAACTGTATATGTATAGTGAATTATACAGTTTCTATGTTTTCTATAGAGCGCAATTATGCAAACTTTGCTATAACATACAAATATGATTTTTTATTTGCTATTTGTGAAAGTTGCCCAAAGTTAAACACTAGACCATTTATGGCTAATTCATGCAAATTTTCCAGGCCCAACTCAAACTTTACTATGGGCCATCCAAGTCCAAAATGATCAGCGGAGGCCCATTTATCAAAAAGGACACCTGTCCACACACGATTATTCGCTCCATATTTTTTTCGTAATTAAAATAAGAAAAAATGTCATTACTACTCACCTTAGCAACCGATTAATCTAATTAATTTATCGTAATTATCTAAGTCTTCTGCTCAGCAGAATATAGGGTTCCGGATTTACTCACATAATTCTACAATCTTCTTCAAGCTTCTGTTGTCTCCTTCCTGCAAGTTAGCAAGTACTCGAGGTGCGTTTTTTTCTCAGAAAATTGTAATTCGAAGTTGTGCTTTAGTAATACACTGTTGATTTTTAGCTGTATTTATCTGTTGTTGTTGTTGTTGTTGGTGGTGGTGGTGGTGGTGCGGTGGTGGTGGTGGTATTGGGAACATATGTTATGTTAAACAAACTAATTGAACTAGTTTTCGGTGTTCTAACGTGTTAACATTTTATTTTTGGAGGTTAGAGATGATTTTTTTTTTGTTCATTTGTGTTAAATTGTTGAAGTTCTGTATATGATGTGGTTGCATGTTTCATATGCATTTAATTTTTTGCATCCCAAGTTATGGAGATTTTCTAGTGGAGGCAAAATAGTAGAAGGACTAGGTGATCTCTTCGTGTCTGTCTTAGCGTTGGTGGACAGGGTTTACGTGGTGCTTGTTTTGTGGAATTACTTGAGGTGTGCACAAGCGTTTCGATGCCACGGTTATAAAAAAAGTAATTATTTTTTGTTTGAGTTTGGCTCGACTTTGTTTATATGCGATCGTGTAAACTATAAACTGGAATATGGATTTTAACTCGCATTAATAGTTAGTGAGATGCGAATTGTTGTATGATTTAGTATACAAGTGTAACTAGAATGTTTTTTAGATTGAGGATTGATAATTTTAGGCAAGTTGCACTTTTAGGGACTTCTATAGCTTCTATTTGCTTTCCTTGGTTAGACAACTTACTATACACTCCATCCGATTCATTTTATCTGGACTTGTTTGACTAGGCGTGAAGATTAAGAAAGGAAAAAGTACTTTTGGAACTTTTGGGCTTAATCATGCCATGATAGTTTGTGGCTATAAAATCACGTCCTTAAAAAGGTAAATGGGAAGTTTAACTAGTTAAATTGTTTTCATATATAGAAGGCGGTCTTTCTTCTTTGGAACAGCTGAAGAAGGAAATAGTATCGCATAAAATGGAATAGAGGGAGCTATTTGATTGTTTAGAGGATTAGCAAGAGAAGGTTCTGGATGTGTCTACTTGCCTAAAAATGAGAATTTTTTCAGTTGAACCAAACCCAAACAAAAAATAAGACACTACAAGTATCACTTGTATCAATGCTCGTGGTTTCATTAGAGAGCTTCAGGGGGATCCCGTCTAATTCCAGATTGTGCAGCTGCAAACTAAGACTTAAATTGCAAGAGAGTACTTCAAGTAATCAACTCTACTTGAAAACTTTTGGCCTAAAGATGAGAAATTGGGATTATCAAGCCACTTGATTTTAGAGCCAAATATCTGAAGTTGGAACTGTCACTCAGAATTTGGGTCTAAAGTTAGGCTTTGACGATTCCATTTCAGAATTGAAGATCAGAAGTTTGAAACTTTAGGCTAGCAATTTTCAATTTGATCCTACATATCTGCATTTGATTTTAAAGTGATTAAACTTTAAATTGGAGTCTTAAAAGTTAAAGCGACTGTTTGTGCACTTCACCCAAATGTTTGAGGGTCTTGGAAATGAAAGGAATAGCGGGAAAATTAGGAGAAATTCGCATATGCCACTTTTGGACTGTTAATAAAGTTTTAGCGAGGGGCGGCTCTATGTAGTAGCGTGGGGGTGCCACACCACCCAGTGATTTCGGTTGAAACTCTCTCTATATATTTATATATGTATCAGAATTGGTATAAATATAATACATGCCACCCCCATTAATAAATGACTGTGTGGTGCCAATGGCAAATAGTCAAGTTTTTGTCCCCAGAGTCAGCGGATTCGTCAGCGGTTCGAATCCGATCTCTTACATTTTTCTTACAAACATTTAATGTGCCCTCTTGTTATTTGACAAAAAAAATGAGGTTGACTAGATTCTAACCCGAAACGTCCGTTACTACTAATGTTCCAACAAACCAACAAGCCAAGTATGCCAATTTATAAAATTGATGATAAAGATTTTATAGTTTGTTTGAAGAAGCTTTTAAAATGAAAGTATTTTGAAATTTCTTTTTTCTTACAAGTGAAACTCCAAAACTACTTTTAAAGTGAAATCCAACTGATTTTCTTTATAAGTTCCCTGTTGTAATTTCTGTAGCAAGACTTGTTTGAATTTCAGTACATAATGATGATATTTCAACTATAGAAATAGTTAGTCTCATTTTAATTGAGAAATAAAATGGCTAAACTCAAGTAATATCACAAACTTAGATGAAGATACTTACCTATTTAAGCTTCAAGCCTTCAATTGTGTGAGGTTGGACACATAACGGACAGGGAGTTTGAACTCCAGCAGCCGTATTTGTCCTCTTGCTAATTTCTAAAATGAGAGACTAGTTAAATGACATTTAAGTTTTAGGAGTTCAATTGGGAGTGGTTGTTTACGGGTCATGGGTTATCTAGTCGGGATGTGTTTATTTATTTTGGGTTGGGTCTTCCATTTTTGAGCCTTCCACGTGCCGACTTGTCCAGTAGTTATGGAACTTTGCCTAATGGTAAGGTCTCATATAACCAAATAGTATGACTCTATAACGGGGGACTGGTTTAAACAATAGAACATAGAAGAGGGGTATATTCAAACCTTTTTAGCATAAATTATTATTATTGTTTCACTCATGGTACCTAATTACCTATATTTAAAAACTCCATGAAAAAAATATGGAAGTTTGAACCTTTATAAGTTCGAACTCCAAAAATCGTTCATTGAGTTTCAAACTCCTAGAACTTTTCAAACTCAGTTGTCAAAATTCTGAACTCCAATACAGTGTGCTAGGTTGGTCCATATTTAGTTAGGAGTATCTTTGTCCAAGATCGTTTGGGAGCTGAGCGGAGAGATATGGATGCAGTGCCCTTCAAAGCGCATTGCTTGGGCATAGTGAAAGTTGTTGATCTCTCTTTTTATTGTATTATCTTCCTCGGGATATTAGCTCAATTGAAGGAAACTTCAGCTAAAGATAACAAGTTTTATTCTCGACATTGTTGATGGTTCATTATAGTTCTACCAGCATTTTCTCTTTCTTACAAGAGGAAGAGGAACTCATTCTTAGCCTATGACAACTTCCTTATGATCTCATCCACATTGTTCATGGAGGACGTTTCTTCTCTAGATGCGTCTATTACACCCTGGATTGTGGTGGAGTAGCTTTTATTGTGCATGCTCAATTAGAAGTAACTACTTTTTATTACATTTAAAATGATCTCTAAACTTGATTAACGACGCAGAAGTTAGCCATCACGCCTATTTTTTCTGTGTAATTTTTTACAGGCCCGAGACAAACTCTGTTATGGCCCAATGAAAACAATTAGGGGCCGTAGTCCAAGTATATAAATGACCGATGGGCCCATTTGTCTAATGGATACATGTCCACATACGACTCTGTTTGTTGCCTAACTAAGCGTCACAACCTTGTCATTCTATTGATTGCTCGCAATACAAATGCAAAAATAATCATTAAATGCCAAGTGCCAAATACAATAACCCCATACCCCCTAAATCACACCCACCCCGCTAAGTCAAAGATTTAGTTGACTAAAATTAATTATCTCAATAGCATCCTCTAAATTTGCTGAACAACATATAGGGTTCTAATTTACTAGTTTTTCTTTAGTTCTGAATCCTTCTCCGAGCAAATGGAGGTATGGTTGTCTCTTTCCTGTTTTTTTCCTTTTTTTAGGGAGATTTTGTGGAGAATTTGAGTCAAGATTTGTGTTTCAGTTATACTCTGTTGATTTTTAGTTTCCTAGATTTATTTCTGTGTTCTTGTTTTTTTTTTCTTTGTATATATGTTATGTTAAACGAACATCTTCTGTAATTTTTTGTTTATTTTTTAAACAGAAACAATTGTAAGGATATATTTAGGTATTCAACTACTAAGATCTTTTCTTGTTTTTTTTTTGGTTAGACATAACAGCTTTTGTTTCATTTCTGTCGATTTGTGGAATATTTGTATTATATGACTGCATGTTTCACATTCAGCAAAAAGCTTATGAGATTTTTTGTTTGGGTTTGGTTCAATTCTTTTGAATATACTCGTGTAAAGTTTGACTGGAATATGGATTTTAACTCTCGCTAGATGATTGCAAGATGCAAATTGACAAAGTAAATTGTCACATGACCAAGGTATATGACTAGGTAATTATTGCATGATTTGGCATACAAGCTTACCTAGGGTATTTGTCGTATTAAGATTTGATTTTCTTATTTTTAGACGAGTAAACCTTTCAGGAACTTCTAGAGCTTTTATTTGACTGGGTGTTAAGTTTAAGAAAGGAAAAAATAGCTTTGGAAATTGTGGCCTTAGTCATGCCATGATAGTTTTGTGGCTATTAAATCACATGTTTAAAAAGTGAATGGGAACTTCTAAATTATATTATTCCCATATATGGAAAGATATCGTTCTTTTTTGGAACATATTAAGAAGAAAATAGCGTCACATAAAATGGAATAGAGGGAGATATTTGATTATATTAGAAAAATGGACTTCACATTTTCACAGAATATGAATGATCTGAGCTATTAGTTGATTAGTCATGCTATTGTATTGGTCTCTTTTTTGGCTCCTCGCTCTGCTCACTCTTTTCCTTTCCACCCCGATCAATTGTGTCTAGTTTGGTAGTTCAGCTGCATCCATTTGGCTTATCTAGGGCCATGTTTATCACAGAGCTACTATTCTTCATCTTTTCTCTCTTGCTATTTGTAGATATCTAGGCAAGAATAATATATTTTAAGTTGATATATCCTTTGCAGTATCTGTAGATGCTTTCTTATCAAAAACCTGTACTCCATGTCCTTTCTCTACCAATTAAATGTCAATTGAGTTCATCAACTTTTCACAGTCCACTTCCAAGTTCCAACTTTGGGCCCAAATCCTGCAAGGTATTGCAAATTGTGTCCTCCTGGAACTGAATGCTGCTTTCCTTTTTCTTTTTTCCTCGTCTTAAGTGACCATAAAATTTTGGTCCTAAAATGAGAACACAGTGTATGTGACACCCAGTTTACTCTTGTAGGATGATCAAATGCACCTCTTCATTTATTCTCTCTGTAACTTGGCTGAGTTAAAATGGGTAAACTGATTTTCTGGCAGGCACTTCAGAAGACTAGTGAAAGGCAAACGGCAGAACCTAAGCTTGAAGAAATGAACCAACCTGTTCAAGGGGACAGCTCCAGCACCCCTGCTAACCTTCCTTTGAAGCGAAGAAGGGGTCGCCCTCGTAAGGATCCTAGCTTGAAGCGTGTTGTTCGTGCTCAGGTTCCTCCACCTTTTGAATTAGTGCAAGAGATCCAACAAGTCAATAGAAATGATGGTATGATTGGTCAGGCTGTAACAGGTGTTGTTGAGTCTGCATTTGATGCTGGTTATTTGCTCAATGTTAGAATTGGTGACTCCAATACGAACTACAGGGGTGTAGTTTTTAAGCCAGGACATTATATTCCTGTCACAGCTGCAAATGATGTCGCCCCACATCTTGAGATGCTCAGAAGAAATGAGGTTCGTCCTCCGGCTGTAAACCAGCTTCAGGCGTACGGCCCTAGGGCTGAGCGCAATGGATCAGTTAAGCTTGGATCTAGGTCCTCAAAAAGCAAACAGGTAATAATGCATCCCTCAGTCCCTCCAGTGGGTGTCAGAGGCACAGTAGTTCCTGTTGTGCTACAACCTGTCAATTTAACAAATGGACTAGCATCTAGTCAAAGCTCTGCATCCCAAGCTTCAAACAGGGAGTCTATAAGGGAGAAAGATGTTCAGATGGTTAAGCCATTGGCTATGCTGCCACCTGACGGACCAGTAACCCCTGGACAGCTACCACCAGAACCAACTCGTGAAACACTTGCTTCACAAGCTCAAGTTGGCAACAAAGTCGCAATAGGTACTGGGCAGAATGAAGGCTATCTTAGCAAGGGAGGAGAAGCTGTCAAAGAGGAAAAGGCGCAGCCAGCTGCATCAACCAACATAGCAATACCTGTTGCAGTGGCCTACGTGTCTCAAGGATCTGGGCTGGCAAAAGAAGATACTGGAAACAATGAGGCCTCTAACAAGTTGCCAGCTGAACATTCACCTGTGATGCCCAAAGTAGATTCTGTGAATCAGGTTCCCTCAGCAGAACCAAGTGAACCAGTAATCCCCACTCTTCCTACCCAGGCTACATCTGTTCCTAAGCCGCTGATGAACTATGGTACTGGCAGGATGACCGAACTTCTACAGGTAAATTTACCAAAACTTCAATATTCATTTTGAGCTCTAGAGTTTACTATGTCAATAAAGATCTAAGTCATGAAATTTTTCCTGCATGAAGGCTGTGCAGGAAAATCTGAAGGAGAACCAGCTGCTTCGTACTGGAGAATCAGGACTTGGTGTGATGAAGACTCCAGCAACTGATGGCAGTATGGAGGAGACTAGCATTCAGTAGCATAGCAGGAACATCCGCATATTCTCATCTCTGAAACTCACATCCCGTAGACTCTGGCAGACTGTATAGTCAATAGTGATACTAATGTCCCAAAATAGCTCCTGGTTGGCATTAGCCAAACCTTGAGAAGCTTATCTTTATATGTTTATCAGTTCAGATTAAAATCTTGCATAGACGTAAACGTTTATGGAAACTGTTTATAACGGTGGATTATACTTTCCGTTCTTATATCTGCTTTGCAATCGTATTGCTCATGTCTGCTTTGCAGTCGTATTGCTTATATCTGCTTTGCAATCTTGAATTAGTTATATCATGTGACTGGCAATGTCAAGGTTGGAGAGCCTGCTTGTGCACAGGTAGCCAATTTTGGTATTGTAAATTCAGGTTTTGACAACACAATTTACTACACCCGAGCCAAGGGTCTTTCGGTGGAGGTAAAGGTAAGATTTGCATACCCTCTATTGTTCCAAGACATACTTGTGAGATTACACTGACTATATCTTGATGTGCATGAGCATGTTTTTAACATGAATACACATATACATCCTTTTTTGGTTCATCTTGAATATACTTTGCATACCCTCTATCCTTTCTTTTTTGGTTCATCTTGAATATACTTTGCATACCCTCTATCCTTTCGAGACATACTTGTGAGATTACATAGAGTATATCTTGATGTGCATGAACATGTTTTTAACAGGATCACTCAGATATTTCCTTTTTTGGTTCATCTTGAATATAATTTGCATACCCTTTATCTTTGATGTGCATGAACATGTTTTTAACAGGATTATTCAGATACTTCCTTTTTTGGTTCGTCTTGAATATAATATGCATACCCTCTATCTTTTCGAGACATACTTGTGAGATTACAAGGAGTATATCTTGATGTGCATGAAAATGTTTTTAACATAAATTACTCAAATACTTCTCCTTTCGAGACATACTTGTGAGAGTACATCGAGCATATCTTGATGTGCATGAACATGTTTATAACAGGATTACTCAGATACTTCTCCTTTCGAGACATACTTGTGAAATTACACCAAGCATATTTTGATGTGCATGAACATGTTTTTAACATGATTACTCAGATAGTTCCTTTTTTGGTTCATCTTGAATATAATTTGCATACCCTCTATCTTTTTGAGACGTACTTGTGAGATTAAAAGGAGTATATCTTGATGTGCATGAACATGTATTTAACAGGATTACTCAGATACTTCTCCTTTCGAGACATACTTGTGAGATTGCACCGAGTATATCTTAATGTGCATGAACATGATTTTAACGGGATTACTCAGATACTTCTCCTTTCGAGACATACTTGTGAGATTACACCGAGCATATCTTGATGTGCATGAACATGTTTTTAACAGGATTATTCAGATATTTCTCCTTTCGAGACATACTTGGGAGATTACACATAGCATATCTTGATGTGCATGAACATGTTTTTAACAGGATTACTTAGATACTTTTGTGAGATAACACAGAGTATATCTTGATGTACATGAACATGTTTTTAACAGGATTACTCAAATACTTCCTTTTTTGGTTCATCTTGAATATACTTGATTTCGATATTCACCAAACAACATGTTATAGAATGGACTCCAATAACATTGCAGCAACTTTTATCAAAAAAGATTAGGACCTATCTTAGAATAGTATACAATTGAATCCAAGAAATGGCTTTGGTCAAAATGTAACTTGACACTGAAAATGAAACGTGGAGAAAATCTTACAATAAATAGTTCAATATATGATAGTTTTTGATAAACCAAATCCACATTAGCTTAATGCATCAAACTTAAAGAGCTATAACAAAGCTATTAGTTTCAAGCTTAGTGTATCATACAAAAAGTGCAACTTTTCGACGCCCAAAAATTTGTGTTGCTGCAGTTCAAAACGGAAAATCTATCTCCTTTGGATATCACAACCAAAACAAGAACCGCCCCAGTTAACTCTTCCTCTACCTCCAAACAAAAACAACTTCATGCGTAACTCAATAAATATACAATGTTAATGCCTCTCCCTAACAAAGAATAACCTGCTCATACTACAAGATCGAAAACTTTAGAAAAGAATCATGCTGCCAGACATTGAGAAGAAACGAAAAAGGAATCTCAATAGGCAGGCATCATTTCAACTACAGAAGTATATTCACGCAAACTTGTTAGGCACAAAACCGTTAGGTACTGGGAATTGCATAGGCCGCATAACAGGAAAAGACGCCTGTGTAATAGGAATGCTTGGGATAGTGAATGGTTGTTGTAGCCCTGTTATAACTGGGGGAGCCATATACAACTGCAGTGCTTGTGGCGCTGTACTTCCTGCAGCAAGGGATGGACTAAGGTTATTGTGCTAGTAAAATACAGATAACTTGTTTCAGGACTATCATATGTAAATAACTGCTTTGATAATTCAATATCCACATCACATCATCATTCAGGAGATAAAGTTATTGCAGCAAGTTGTATTTAGCCACAAATTGTTCTTCATCTGGTTGAAATTGCAAGATAATGAAAAACAGGAAACAAATTCATACTCAACAAACATATTATAGTCATGATAGTCAAACAAAAAAAAGGACATATTAAGGCATCAAAACAATTGCTATAACTTCCCACGAGTTATATATGCTGGCTACTATCAGCACTGCTGCATCTACAGCTTTTGGTCATCTGCCCTTGTACAGGGAATCAGGGATAAAGTTTTTAAGTCTTCATCTTAGATCCCGCTGTGCAAGCTTGAATTTTTCATATAACTATTTGTTACAGCTACTAGCAGCAATTGCATTTAACTTGTTCTTATACTAAAACAGACTAGAGCATTATGCATTCCAGACACTGAATAAAAATAGCTGAGGCTACTAGCAACTATTGGTTTGAACTCAAGACTTAGTAGATGTGCCATGAACACGTACCTTGATGCTTAGGAGGATGGACCTGATGTGGAATTAATAGAGGACGTGTGGATACTTGAGGGAACCCCGCTGCACTCTGAACAATGTCCTTTTGACAAGATATCAGAGAGAAGAATCAGGAAATTGCACACATAATACTCAAAGAAAATCAGATAGGAGGAAAGTAACAAAAGGCAATCCAAGTATATTGAAAAATGAACATCTACTGTCCGAAAATTTTTGTCCCAAAATAAGCTACAGAAAGTAATTTGTCTTACATGAGAAACAGGATGATGCATATAAACAAGTGGTCCCAACCGTCCAACCATAACCTGAAAACATAAAGAATTTTAGAAGTGGCATTAACATATGTAACCGTCTTACAAGCACAAAAATAATAACAGGATGGCATGATTTTGTCCTGCGGATGTCAATTTAGTAATAGGGCCACAGTCCTCGACATGCTAAACCTCAATGACTATACAACTACGGCGGCAGAGCTTTCTTTCCAGCCTAACAAATTAAACGGCTTCAGAAAGACAAAGTTGCATGGTAATTTCCCTTACATTTTGAGAATTTGGATGCACATAACCAGTTGCAGCCTGAAGGTGATGATACTGACTGCCATACCTTGCCGGCTGAGTCCTGCTTCCCATGTATCCAATTGTCTACATGTTAACAACAAAAGGGTTCATAAACTATGCAGCAGCATCAAAACAGTAATAACTGATTCTGTATAAGTATGACATAGAACAATGGAGGTGATTGGTTTAACTTGTCTCATATTAAGCCGTAGCAACTAATTTGAAAGCGCATCTGGTGAATCATTGCTAAGTAAGAAAGCAGCACCTCTTTGGTAAACTGCATATTATAATACCAAGAAAAAGAATCCCAACTACTTTCTGCTACCTTCAGAACTGTTTCTTCAAACAACAGTTTTTATCTGGGCCAGCTTTCGTCCCCCTCGACCAATTCCACGCGATACCTCCCACCTCCCACAAGCAACGAGTACCATCATGTAACTTCGTCCGCCAAGGCTAGGACAGATGGGTAGAATAACCTAGTGTGTTTAACTCCGCTGGGATTTGAACATGAGACCTCATGATCTCAACCACTAGGCCACAACTTTTTTTAATCTCTTCTTTTAATTGACATATACATCAATTAACTTCGCTAAATGTATATCGGCGATATAATTAGATTAGATGAAGCACAGAATTGCATTACAGTCTCCATAATAGACCGACAGGCTAGTCTCCAAACACCATCCAGCATAGGTCTGCCGTGGTTATGTAAGTAAGAATGTAAGATACAACTTCTTGTGGTCAATATGAGATGGTTAAGGTACAAAGATATGGTGGTTAATCAACCAAAACAATTTTTTAATCAGTAAATAAATCTAAGTTACTCAAAGCAAACAGCAACTCCAATTGTCAGAAAACCAAAGCAGGGAGCAGGTGCTGCGTTTCAAAGTAAAGATAAGTAATGTGATCACATACCGGTTGAGCATACTGTACATCCAAGCCACCATTCCCAGCTGCCAAGTTATTATATGGGACAAACTTGACAGGCACAGATGAATGAGGAGCAAAGGGGGTAATTTCAACTTCAGGCTCTGCTGTAACAATAGGTACTACAGGACAGGAATCTGGCACGTAAGCCATCGTTGGCACCACAGGAGGTGTAACAGTTCTATGCTGCAAAGTCGATGGAGAAAATATCTTTGCCCCAGGGTTGAGCTTAGATTCCTAGAGAGAGAAAATCAACAGTCATAAATCATCTTAGATGAAGAATAATACAGGATCAACAAGGAGACGAATTTCCAAAATCTCGAAGTACCACCATAATTTTGACATCACCAAAAACCTACTGAAAATATTAGCTTATATACTCTTGATTACAAGGAACAACTAAGAATTAGATCATGCACCGACAACAATGGACCCCACTAAGTTCACTTTACCTTTGTACTAACATTATGAATTGAACCTCGTGAAGGCACCAAATCAGCTGGAGCTGATGATGAGCTGACGCATGAGACTGAGGTGATTGGAGCACCAGAGGAAGTAGGGCCCAAACAAGGAGTTTTGCCTAGAGTCTGCTGCTCATGACTGTGCCTATCATTATTCGGATCATCAAGTTTGGTTGAGGAAAGAGGAGGACTACCATTAGATATTCCATTTGATGACAACTCCAAGTTTTTTATGAAGGTAACATCCTCAAGGTGACTTGCTTGAGTAACAGAAACATCCACTGCAAGTGAAAAAATTGTAATACCATATTACTGACATTCTTTTGGTTATGATAATATATACACTACATAAAGAGCTCAAAGATCTCATTGTCCATCAGCAAACATTAATTTGTTATGAGTTCTATCGCAGAATAAGGACATAGCATGTTAAGGTCCCTTCACCATTAAGTATTCACACCATTCTCAGCAGGAACGGAGTCACAAAAATTGATTCAATTCTTTTTTCCTTTTTTTTTCTATTAAGTAATATGTGGGGGACAAGAGTGCCTTTTCCCCTTTTCTGGTTTCCCCCTCGGTGACACAAGTGTCCCTTCCATAAGGACAACCCACTTTTGTCCATTGATCTAATTCTTTAATAGCAATTTTTAATTGGTTATACAGAATTATAAGTGATGGAAATCAGAGATTTGGGTGAATATGATTCATCGTGAAACTCAGTCAACGAGAGACGCTGCCTAATCTGTTTTCCACCCACCAACAGGACACATGAACTGATATGTTCCTGTGAGAACTGAAGGATTGAACAAATACTCACCATTTGAACTTGAGCCTTGAACTTCAAGGATCTGCAAAATGAAAAAAAAAAGTTCATTAACCAATAGCAAATAGATCACATCTTTTTATATCTCAATTAGTGCTCAGCAAATGTTAGGATTAACATACAGTTCTCTCCCTTAGAGACTCATGGCTCTCTCTGCGATCACTTTGCTTACTGATTAAGCCATTTCGGACATATCTGTCATAGTTGACATGAATGGAAATAAGTTAGTGTGACCATGTAGATGAGAAAAATCAAGGTTATGAGAAGTGAGATAATAATCTCATGAGAGAGAGAGAGCAGAAACCCAACAGATATAGATATTGAGGCGACTTTCCCAAAATTTATACTTCATCTGATAGGAATACTGCAAATATTGGCGAACCATTGTGTTGATTCAGCAGTAATTAGATAATAAGACGATAAAAGTAATTTATGCCAGAGAACTCCAATTTTGACTTTACACCTAATTTTGCTAAAGAAATCACAGCCCCTCTAAAAAGAGAGAGAAAAACCTTCAGGAAGTATGTATACATCATCGAGAGCAAGCACTACAAAAGCACAGGTCTGCCTAGTTTTTTCCCTTTTGTTATATTTAGTTCATCAGAAAAAAAACCTCTTAATATGGATCTGATTTTACGTGCTTTACCATCTCACTAAGTAATTATCTCTCCTTTTTCTCATTTACGTGTGCATGTATCCTTGTTATCAACAGCAAAACCCGTAGAAAAGCATGCGTGCTATAGTGCAGAAATGCACAAACTAAAGAAGAAGATCAAAGTATACAGCAAAGCAAGAAAAAAACTACAAACACGAAAAACAATGATATGAACCAAATATTGTGAATTTGCAATTTATGAAGAGAAAACCATATCAATCAAGTTCAGAAATTACATAAAATTAATGGCTCAAATACAACTTTCACCTTTAGCCTAGTGACTCAGTAATTCTCACTAAGTTTCTTTTTTGATAAAGAGTTTTTTTTTTTTTTATAAAGAATTCTCACTAAGTTTCTACTCTAGCATTCTTAATCAATAATACTTCTATCTGTCAAAAAATTTGTCAAACAATAATATTATCGAAATTTATTTGAAGTATCGTTCTTTTAAAGATGGAGACCATGTGTGCATGATGCCGTTCTAAGATGCAACTTAAATAAGGTGAACTGCCTCACTTGAAGTCCCCTGAGTTTCAGGGTTTAAGTGCACCTTAAGCGGGCTTTATCAACGCTATTATATAGAGCTTTCTTATCACTTTATTTGGTATCTTCCTATCACATTGCACTCCTCCCAGAACATCATCTATTTAGTCATCACAAGACTAGTGATACGACAAACAAATACATTTGGGTGAACAAGCTTTCCAACTTCACTTATCAGCCTATCTATGAAACAAAAGATAGTTAACCAAACTGATTACGAGATTAACTTTAACATTATTACTTATCTGCTCTATATATTCATCACTTGCTTTCAATAATTTAATTGCAAATATGAAGAACAAGCCAAAGTCATGTCTGCCAGAACATTAAGAGGCTTTTCCATGCAAAAGCTAATAGATCATGAGGCACTTCCAACAATGAATCAATAGTGAGTCTTGCCAACACAAACCTTTCTTTACTAGCTTTCTCTCCATCCACGGTAGACACCTTGGACTTTGTTGCTTTCATCTCCTTTTTGGTGTATTCAGGATAAGTTATATTGCTACAAACAGTTCTTGCATTATCCCCATCTAAATGTCCTTGAATACTATCAGCAGATAGCATAACCCCCTGCAAAGCACAAGTATCAGCAGTTAAAAAAGGACCACCATATAGGCAACAAATAGACTTGCATATTGGAATGTCTAAAAGCATACCTTTGCGACAACTTGGACAAGATCTTCAGACAGAATAACGAGTGTCTCTATCAAACTTCCACGTGCTACATTCGCCTCTCGACTACCCTTCTTAATCATCTTCGCCCTCTTCAAAACAATAGCTAATCCATGTATCAAAAGAGAGAGAGGATAATCAGAACTCTTGCAAGTCCCTAACTTGGTAAGCTAAACTCTTAATCAATGCAACCTTAAATACCGGAATCAATAACTCAAATCAACTAACCATTAAATCCTAAATTATTGAAATCAATTGTATGAACCCTACATAATCATTCCACACTATTCCTTTCTATAAAAGCCATAAAATGTACAGAATCAAAGACTGGAATATTCTCACATTCGTCATTTGAAATGAAAATATGGAAAAATACTACATATCCATTGCAGTCCCACGAACTACGGTCTGGGGAGGGTTGAGTGTACACAAATCATATTCTACCTCACAGGTAGGGGGCTATTTTCTATAAGACCATCAGCTCAAGAAAAAAGAGTCCAAAACAATCCAGAAAAAAGAAGTAACAAAAGAACAAGAATCAAGAAATAATAATAAAACAACACATAGTAGCAGAAAAGGAACTACAACAAAATAGAACGATAATCAAGGTACAAGGAATCAATATATAAGTAACAAACATCAAACAATAGGAAACTAAAGGAGCAATATTATGACTATACTAATGTAACTGGACAACAATACAAGGCACTGCTACCTACTAACCTAATCTAAGTGCGTCACACCCTCCTATCTAACACCATGTGCTCGTAAACTGAAACTGACCAACTAACCTACTATCCTTATTCGAGTGCTCCACATCCTCTTATCTAAGTTCATGTCATCATAAAGCTTAAAACGCCTTTATCTAAGGTCATGTTCATATGCCATCTAATCAGCTCACCCCAACAAATGATAAATGAGAAAGGTATACAACAGGACACAACAAAACAAAAATATCAAAACAAAACCATGGAAACATCCAGATCGGATGCCGAAACTGATCTACTCCAAACAAAAAAACCACAACAACAACTACCCATAATCAAAAATCACAATATAGATAAAGGGTCATGATAAAAACGAAAAGGGTGTCGAGAAAACTCACCATATTCATCATCTACACAAGCAGTGTGAAAAATACCCGAATAAACACCACCATCTTTGATGTAAACATTAACCGGTAGCCCAATAATACACATAGTAGTAAATAACAAAGCATCTCTCAGTGTAGCACCGACGCCGTTCTCCTCTTCCGGCATGAATCTTCCTCCTTTTTTGTAACCCATAGCTCACTTCCTGGCACTTGAAAACTCTACAATATCAGATGTATATTTCAGTATATTGATTTGTATAAATCCTGTATAATATGTATCATGAAATTGCAAAGAAATCTGAAGAAAAAATTGTTGATTTTTGTAGAAATTTACTGATATTATTATTATGTGATGAAAAAAATAAATAAGAAATTGAATCGAACGTATAAAAAGGAAGACGAAGAAGTACCTATATATTTGTTATTGGTTTGTTGCTTAGATGCCCTTGAAATTTACAATATATCTACTATTGGCTTATTGATGTTTGTTTTTTTCAAATTTGCCCTTGTCTAATATAAAATAATTAGAGAATGTTATCTTGCGTTCGCAATATTGCAAAATAACTCAACTCAAAGGTTTACTCCTAAACGTGAAGTTTTGTGGGCAAAAAGATGTGTGTAAGAAGAATATCGTATGAGTGTTTCATGTCAAACAACACAAGTTTTACATAACATTACATGCATTTGAAATCGTTTGCTTTCGGTTTCTTTTTTTAAGACATAATGAACAATGAAATAACATACAATTACGAGAAATTGAACTTGAATAAATAAGAGATACTTTAAGAAAACAAACATGTCAATTCAATTATTCAGTATAAGAAACGTAATAACATTATGTATGCATATCTTGATTAAGTTTACTTCCAACTTTTAAGTTTATGCATTCGATTTTGAACGATATAATTTTATCAAATGTCTCCTACTTAGAGGAATAATAAGTTGGAATTAACTATGGTTTGGAGTTGGAAAACATAAGAAAAGTTACTTCAAAGTACTCTTTTGCTTTTTTTAGTTGTCACGATAAAAATTTGCACAACCATTAAGAATAAACTAATTAGAAATGTAGTTTAACTAATATTCGTACATGTCTTCTTAATTTTTTTTATTGTTATCTATTTATGTGTCATAATTCTAAAAATAATTAATGCTAAGGGTGAAGTTAAAAAAAAAATAATTAATTCTCATTTGACAATTAGAAATAACTATTTTTTCACATGAAAACTAAAAAAAATAAATCGTAAGAGTTCAAAATCTCATATAACAAATTAATGCAACCAATTACCAAAAACAATAATAATCAAGTGTATTAAATTGTGATCCGTTTAATTAATTAACCCGTTTGACCCGCCCCATATAATACGTTAAGTGGCCCAAATCCGAACTTCAAATCTTGCCAAAACCCTCCCCGACGCCGTCATCACCGGTTCTCCTTTAATTTTCGCCGGCCGTTCATATTTTGCTCCCCGGCGGGACACTTTCATCAATAAGCAATTGCAAAAGGTATGGGAAAGCATGCACCTAAGTCACGGAAAGTTAAAATACAGAATCGGTTATCAGAGGTTCATGAAATTGAGCTTCTGGAGGAATGGATAGAATCAGGTAAACCGGAATCCGGTTCAAATCCGTTGTCGCTTGAGCCATTACCACATAAAGCTCCGGTTGGACGTCTTCCGGATGGTTCATTCTCTAGGTATGCTGGTTGTGATAGGTTCAGTCAGTTGCCGGTTTCTAAGAAAACTAAAGATGGGTTAACTCAGTGCAAATACAAAACTATGACCGATATTCAAAGGGCTTCTCTGCCACACTCTCTTTGCGGCCGTGATATTCTTGGTGCGGCGAAAACTGGTTCTGGAAAGACTTTGGCTTTTGTTATTCCGGTATGTCTTGAGTTAATAATCGAAAACACAGCTAAAGTATCCATTTTTTTGAGTTTCATAGCTGAACTATCAAGTTCCCTAGCTGAATTATGAACAACTGTTTGTCAAAACACAACTCATCATCCCACCATCATTGATAGTTGAGGCTTGTTATGATAAAAAGCTGGTGATATTTGTTATGCAGTTATTCAGTTGGGTTATGGTATGAATGTTGGCTTCACATTGTATGAGCTGTCTGTAAGATAGCTCTTATTCATATGAATAAACGGGGATGTCCAATCTTATATGTGTTTGCACTTCGATATTCAATTTGTTAATTGAAATGTTGCTTCCATAGTTCCATCGTTATTTTTTTGCGCTTTGGTGCTTGAATCTCTTCGTTGTTTACTAGTGTAATTTCTTGGTTTTTTTACCATTTTAATAAATTCAGTCACTTAATTAGAATTCATTTCTAGGTGCTAGAGAAATTGTATAAAGCTCGATGGGGACCAGAGGACGGTGTTGGATGCATCATAATGTCTCCCACAAGGGAGTTAGGAGGTCAACTTTTTGAAGTACTTAAATCTGTTGGGAAACATCATGGCTTTAGTGCTGGCCTTCTGATTGGTGGCCGCAAAGATGTTGATGCTGAAAAAGAGCATGTTAATGGATTGAACATCCTGGTCTGTACTCCTGGTCGGCTTCTTCAGCATATGGATGAGACACCAAATTTTGATTGTTCACAACTTCAGGTCCAGTTAACAACTCTTTTTCCTCTCCTTTCCTAAGGCTCTTTTACCATGTCTTGTCCTTGATAAGAGGCAGGGAGTAAATACTGCATCATCAAGAATTAGTTTCTGATTTGCTCCTACTTTATTAATGTTAGTGTAGACTACCTTCCACGAAAACAATGCTATAGTTTGCTCATCACAGCGTACGAATTATGATTGTATAGCATCTAGGGACAGATTGGCTCCCTCCTTTTTTTACCTTGGTGGGGTTTGGACCTGCTTCATTTTCCTTTTCTCTGCTATGTTTAATGGAAGCATAGCTATTGAACAGTTGTCTGTTGATGCTGCTACAGTTTTTGAAATTATTGTCTTTTATTTATTATTTATTCTATTTCAATTGTTTCTTCAAAGAGACATCCTTTCTTTTGTGAAATTACTTGTCTAACTGTCTTCATCCTCTGCTTTAGAATAATGCATGTTAATTTAGTTGTTGACTTGGGTGCATCTTTCCTGGCCAGGGAACAGGTTTTAGTTCTTGATGAAGCAGATCGTATTCTTGATGTGGGGTTTAAGAGGGATCTAAATGCAATCATTTCACAATTGCCTAAGCATAGGCAGACCTTATTGTTTTCAGCAACCCAGACCAAGTCTGTCCAAGATCTGGCAAGGCTCAGCCTGAAAGACCCTGAATATTTGGGTGTACACGAGGAGTCCGATACTGCGACTCCCAACCGCTTACAACAAACAGCAATGCTTGTTCCTCTTGATAAGAAATTTGACATGTTGTGGAGTTTTATAAAGGCACATCTTAACTCAAGGATATTGGTTTTCCTGTCGAGCTGCAAGCAGGTATCTGAACTTCTTCTTGGGGTTCGGTGAAATTGAGAATTCACACTTCATATTGAACGTCTTATCGTAAGATGACATGAATATTGCACCTAATCTTAGATTGCTGTTGATTTTAGTACCTAACATCAACAAGCACTAATGACCTTTGCTATATCACGTGTTTTCGAAAAGGAAAATTATCTATCTGCTATATTAAATCGGGTTTCAGAGTATTCAACAGCTAAAACTTTTGCTCTTAATTTTCTGGTGATTTGATTCCTTCTGTCATTTTTTACTGTTCCCAATTCAACAGGTAAAATTTGTTTTTGAAACTTTCAAAAAACTCCGTCCTGGGATTCCCCTCAAGTGTCTTCATGGAAGGATGAAGCAAGATAGAAGGATGGGAATTTATTCCCAATTTTGTGAACAACGTTCTGTTCTGTTCTCCACTGATGTTGCTTCGAGGGGACTTGATTTTAATAAGGCGGTTGATTGGGTTGTCCAGGTTAGTTCTTAATGTTTTTAGAGTCTAAGGCCTTAAATGAAACTAGTGATTTTTCATCCGTTGAAGGTTGTTGATGCCATTGTAAAGAAACTAGAAAGTTTCACATGTATATGATGCAAACTCACCTTTCAGGTGGATTGTCCTGAAGATTGTGCTGCTTACATACACAGAGTTGGCCGCACTGCTCGTTACCTTTCAGGCGGAAGATCTGTTTTATTCGTGATGCCATCTGAAATGAAGATGCTTGAAAAGTTGGAAGAGAAAAAGATTCCCCTTCGAGTTATCAAGGTAGGAATTCATCCATTTCTGTTTAACAACTTAAGTTGAGGACATAGAAATTATAATTTATCTTTTCCGCAAAACATCTTGTTGTTTTGTTGTCTAATTATCAAGTGTGAAACAGGCAAATGAAAAGAGGATACAGTCTGTCTCGGGTATACTTGCTTCTTTATTGGTCAAGTACCCTGATCTACAACATCTGGCTCAAAGGGCTTTCATAACATATTTGAAGTCCATACACAAACAGAGAGATAAGGAGATTTTTGATGTTACAAAACTTCCTATTGATGAATTCTCTGCTTCATTGGGTCTTCCTATGACCCCAAAGATCCGATTTCTGAAACAGAAACTCAAAGGGAAGACAGTGTCTGAAGCATTATCTCTCATACCGGAGAACACAAGCGATGATAATTTGTTGGAATTTCCAATTAAGGATCCAGAATTTCCTATTAAGGATCCAGATGCAGCAGGCAAATCAGATGTAGAGGAAGTGGATGAAGACATCTTTCTAGCTAAGGAGACACAAGAAGGCGGAGAAAATATTAACAGCAAAGGAGATGATATGTATGTCAACTACTTCTCTGATTTGTCTATTAGATGTGTAGAATTTTTTTCTTTTAAGCAAGATGGCATTAGCTTAGCAGAATGGATTTGTTGGTAATCTTACTTTTATTGCTTGGTGGAAGTGCAATTTTAGAAAATCTCTCATTAAGCAATGGTCTGCTAACCTGAAACATATGCTGATTTTTCATCTCCATAATACTCTTCTTGCTATTCCCTTTATATCTTTTTAACTGCTTCACATTTTTAAACGTTTATTATGATCTTCATTGTGATTGATTTTGCTTCCTGTTATTTGAATTGTTTTGTAGGCTGGCCACTAGAATTACGAAGAAAAAGAAACTAAAAATCAATGTCCACAGACCAGTAGGGACAAGGGTTGTGTTTGATGAGGAAGGGAACACCTTACCTCCTCTTGCAAGATTAGCAGCCTCAAGCAGTGGTGCAGACTCTGTTCAACTCAACAAAGAAAAAGGTATTACTGATATATCCAAGAGTCTCAAAAGCTTTGGTTTCAATATCTTGCGCTATTTGAATTGTCCTTTTTATTATATCCAAGTACTATCCCGGAAACTATACAACTTTTGCCGCTCTTTTTAGTTCAACACGTTGAACTTGAATTCCGAGTCTGTTTCCTGCATATTCTGCTTACTGTGCAGCAAAATTTGGTTACTCGACCCTAGTCCTGTGTTCAGGCGAAAAGTGATTATTTACTTCGCTGATGCTAAGTAGTTGCTAGATATGTATTAATGCATATTTTCAATTGCATCTGTTGCTGAAGTGATTATTTGCTTTGCTGATATGTATTACTGCATATTTTCAATTGCATATGTTGCTTTCTACCACCTTGTTCTATTCTTGTTGATGATGCAGTAAATCAGAGATATGCTGAGTTAAGAAAGAACCTGAAGATGGCTGACAAAGAAGACAAGGATTTGGACCGCAAACGTCGCAAAGAAAAACGAATCAAGGAGAAGATGAAGAATAAGAGAGGGAGAGAGGAAGAAGAGCAGGAAGATGAAGAACTCTCTGGGTCAGACATGGAAATCCCCAGAGGTAGAGTCGACAAGAAAACAAAGATATATTTCGACAGTGACGACGAGGATGACAAGAGGAAAGGGGACATGGCTAAAGATGGTATTGCTGCTGATGCTATATCTTTGGCAGAGCAAGAAGAACTGGCTCTGAAGTTGCTAAATTCCATGCACTCATAATGGAACTAACATTTTTGGTAGCTGTAATTTATATTATTCACACTTCTCAGCATCAATGCTGTTATTATAGTACCTTGAATAGATAGAAATTATTGGGTCACTTTCTCACTCAAATTTTGGAGAGCCTTTTGTTTGTGTTCTTTAGTGTTTATTAGGTAGTTACGTCAACTAACATAAATTATGTCATATACATCAATCTCCAAAATGAAAAAAAAACCTCTCAAAGTGTTGGAGAGGGTATATATACAAACCTTACCACTATTTCTCCGAAGTAAAGAAGTTTAGTTTTTGAAAGATTTTTGACTCAAACAAAACAAAGCAGTAGTTAAAAGAAAAACATCAAAAGTAGTTTGGATCATATGCAAGAAATTGTATGATTAACAACAACGAGTAGTCCCCTAAACACCTCTTAATTACCTATTAACTTTTTAACCTTGTATGCAACCTCCATACCATCCTATAATTAGTGGATATGACATTTTAAATAATTACTTTATTTATATAATGAGAGCATTAAGAACAACTCAAAAATTTGACTTGAAAATATCTAACAAGAACATTTCATCATGTGTTTAGGTGATCGACTAAAACAAAGCCGACACAAATATTTTTTCAAAATTTAGATTAAAAGTATCTAACAAAACACTTTATCACGTATTCAGATGCTCGGACCGTCAATGTATATGGGTTGGGCTAACAAAAGGCCCAAATATCCATTCCGTTAAACGGGTCCTCTGCTGACTAGTTCTTACAAAGGCCCACGTACGCACCCCCACCCCCACCCCACTCCACCCCACCCCAGTAACCTTATCTTCGTCACCGTTCCATTTTTATTTCTTCTCTTTCATACCCCTAGGGTTTCATCTTTGCTCGTTCGATTTCGCCTGAAAAATGATGCCACAAAGTGGAGTTGCTCAGCCAGCAATGGCACCTATGTCAATGGATCAGTATCAGCAGCAAGCTCCGCCGACGCAGCAGCAACAACAATGGATGATGCAACCTCCGCAAGCTCAACAACCTCAATTTCAACCTTCTTGGGGTCAGCAGCAACAACAGCCATCGCAAACTATGTCTCAACAGTATGTTGCGACTAATCCTAGCCCTAGCTCGAATGTTAATCCAAATGAGGTTAGGTCTCTTTGGATTGGGGACTTGCAGTATTGGATGGATGAGAGTTATCTCTCCACTTGTTTCTATCACACCGGCGAGGTAATTTACTATTCGTTTTTTTCTGCAATTTTTAGAGGACGATGGTTCAATTAAATGAGAAATTAATATTAGGAAGTTCTGATTTCATAGGTGGTTATAGAGCTTGGTGATGTTTATGCTACGAAAATGATGTCTTATTTGTGATACAGTATATGATGTTTTTTGGGAGATGATAGTTAAAAGTTCTTTCATTTTCATGTCGAGCCTGCCGATTGCATTTGTACGTGGAGTCGATTGGATTTGGAAAGATTGCCTTGTCTTTTAAATTTCCCTTCTGCCTTTGGTTGCAATTTTTTTATGTGGCTGAGGTGATTGGTAGAAGAGGATAGGGTTGGAAACTAATGTCAAAGATTTGGAAAAAAATTGAAAACTTGGTGGTGAATTTAGAATATGTGTTGAGGGGTTTGAAAGTTTCCTTAAAGGAAAGGGTGGAAACCAATGGGAAAGATCAATATTTGCCTTAATTATATTGGCTTATATTTTTTTAATTTGCACTATGATGATGGCTTTATTGTTTTTTCTGCAGCTTGTTTCTGCTAAGGTCATCAGGAACAAGCAAAGTGGCCAGTCTGAAGGTTATGGATTCCTCGAATTCAGGAGTCATGCAGCTGCAGAAACTGTTTTACAAACATATAATGGCGCCTTGATGCCAAATGTGGAACAGAATTTCCGTATGAACTGGGCATCTCTTGGTGCCGGTGAGAGGCGAGATGATTCACCCGAGTATACAATATTTGTTGGTGATTTGGCTGCTGATGTGACGGATTATGTGCTACAAGAGACATTCAAACCCGTGTATTCATCAGTAAAAGGTGCAAAAGTTGTAACAGATAGAATTACTGGACGTACCAAGGGATATGGATTTGTCAAGTTCTCTGATGAGAGTGAACAATTGCGTGCTATGACTGAAATGAATGGTGTACTTTGTTCGTCTAGGCCCATGAGGATTGGCCCGGCTGCAAACAAGAAACCAATGGGTACCCCCCAGAAAGGTATGGCCGTGTCACCCTTTCATCTGCTATGCTGAAGGTGGACCTTTTTGTTCTCTTTTTGTTTGCAGTTTGAACTGTACTGTTTGTTGTCTGCATTCGTGATATGGGGTACACAATGATGCCATAAATCTCTTGATGTGTTCAGAGTCTATAATTTGATTGTTCTTTAAGCTTTGCACTTGAAGTAGTGGAATCATTAAGATCCTTTTCTTCCAGTACTTAACTTTCTACGCTTGGGGGCATTTAATTGTTTCAAAATGTGCACAAACTTATAAAACTCGTGTTGTCTCAAAGCAGGAAACAGAGAGGCTCTCATATGGGGGCCTGGAACTGATTTCAGCTGAAATGATTCCACTTTAGTGCGTGGCCTCATTTTAGGTCAGTGTATTTGTTTATGTCACGCTTCCTTACTTCGTATTCTTGTGGCATCTTATGCTACATTCAGTTAATTTCCAGTTCCTGAATTACTATTACGAACCTTAGTAAATTATTTTCATTTCTATCAAAATTTAAATTTCCTTCCTTCATTTTACCAGTTTATTTAATTCCTCAGCTGGCCTTGTGTTATTTCAGTTAGGATCTATCTTGTACACCTTTAAATAATGCTGCGGCAAGTTGTTTCACTTCATTTCCTTTCAGTTCATTTCCTTTCAGTTCTTTTCCTTCCTTTGTGTGTCATGTTGACAGCTGTCTGTGTTAAGGTGTTTGCTACCAAGTCTAGGGACTCAACTTGACCTATCAACACCTTTTCAGCTCATCTCCCTTTGAACTGCCTTAACAGTTTTTTAAGGCATACATAATTATGACCCTTGACTTGACTTCAATGAACAACTATGCCCTCCAACTTTGAGTGTGCACAACTAAGCACTTAAACTTGTATAAAATTAAACAAGTAGACACACTCTATACAAGTTTAAGTGCTTACTTGTGCACACCCAAAGTTAAAGGTCATTGTTGTCTGATGCCAAGTTAAGGGTCATGTTTATGTATTATGTCTTTTTTAACAAGGGTCTATGCCACAAACATTGGACTTTGAAAATTCATGTCTTTCAAAGGGCATGCATTCACGTGTAGGCTGTAAAGTAATGCTTATGGATACTTATTTGTTTTAATTTTGTGTTTTTTATGTGTTTGAATGCATTCATCTGTTTCCCCTGCTCATGAATTTTCAGAACATGTGTGGAAATGTAAAATGATTGTCATAATGAATTAAAAGGACCTAACACTCTACTATCTACATTTATAAAGCTTAGGCTAATTGATGTGTAGCCTGTCTTTGTTTCTTCTTTTATGCTTTTGTGTTACTGTCCATTTCTCTCTATGTGCCGGACAGTCAAATTTCTGACCATAGATGCCATAGCACTTTTTGATGATTACATTTCTACTCACATCTTTTACCATTGCAGCTACCTACCAAAATCCTCAAGCTACTCAAGGCGAAAGTGACCCCAATAATACAACTGTGGGTAGCTTGTTTCGATGTTAAGTTTGTTTTTCTAGTATATGCACTTCTAACCTTTCATATTCAAATGAACAGATATTTGTTGGTGGTTTGGATCCCAGTGTTGCAGAAGAGCATTTGCGACAAGTTTTCTCCCCATATGGTGAATTGGTTCACGTGAAGATAGTGGCTGGAAAGCGCTGTGGCTTTGTTCAGTTTGGTAGTAGGTAATGCCAGATGCAATTAATAATGTCTATTGCTAGATTTCTTGTCCATGTTCTTTTCTTATGTTCTATCACTCGGCATTTCCAGAGCTTCTGCTGAGCAGGCTTTGTCAAGCTTGAATGGCACACAATTGGGAGGACAAAGCATTCGGCTTTCTTGGGGGCGTAGCCCCTCTAACAAACAGGTTTTTGGCCTATCTTTGCTGTATTAAACTTGATAAATCAGCTTTTGTGCTGACTGTGATTATTCTATGTAGTCCGATCAGACTCAATGGGGTGGAAGTGCCGGTGGTGGTGCTGGTGCATATTATGGGTATGCCCAAGGATATGAGGCTTATGGATATGCTCCTCCCGCTCAGGATCCTAATATGTATTACGGGAATTACCCAGGATATGGGAATTATCAGCAGCCACAGCAGGTATGACAAATATGGCCTTGAAGGTCTGGCTTGCGCCTTTTCACTTTCTGGATAGCCATATTGCATCTTCTTCAACAGTATTTCCTCATCCGTTGTTCACTTCATTTGCAGTGATGTTAATTATTTTCAAGGAGGCTAAGAAGTAGACGACGTTCAAATTTCCAGTGCTTAGGCTGATCTTTCCCGTCGGTGTGACTGGTTGTACAATGATTTGATAAACTGAGTGATTGTGAGTTTTTGTGGGACATTTTCTTTTCTCCTGTCTGTAACTTGAGTTTGCTATTACACTAACGTGTACCGAAACTTTCCGAGCTGTACCTTGACCTGTGTGTAGACTCTGTTAAGTTTTTTCTTACCATTTCTGATTTGCAGTATTCGATTGCATTTGGTTTGCTTGTGAGCAGCATCTAGTAAATGTGATGCTTATAATTGACGAAACAAAGATGGTAGAGTAGCTCTATTTTAGTATGTGAAATTCTTTATGTTATATGATACATAAAGAGTCTTCTACTGTTTAGATGTCTTAAATAATTTTGAGTTGTTTCTTTATGTTATGTGATACAAACTATGCTTCCTATCACATGCGCCAATCCAAAAAAATTGATTATAGAAGGGGAAAATGACATATACACTCTTGAATTATCCTAAATGAAATGTATATATCATTCATCATGTTTTCGTTGTCACGTGTCTTTGTTTAGCTTCCTTTATAGTAGAGGAAAGGTATATATATTCTAGTTTTTAGATGACGGGGGAAAATGATAAATATACTCTTGAACCATTCTAAATGGTATCTGGAAAAATGATAAATATACTCTCAAACTATTTTAAATGATATGCGGATGTTACTCGTCGTGTTTAGTCATGTGTTTCTATTTAGTCTTTCATATATGTTTTACTTTTTAAACGACAAATGTCCTAAAAATATAATGACGGAGGGTATTATATACGATAGGTCAAAGATATATATATATATATATATATTTCTTAATAAAATATTTATTTTATATATAATTAAGTAATTAACTGCACAAACATCTAGTCATAAATTCTAAAAAATTTTTTTTTTTTTTATTTATAAATTTAATGTCAAATCAATAAATACCGAATGAAATATGAAAAGTGTGAAAACGAAAAAGAGAAATCTGGAGAGATTGGGAATTATAGGTGTGAAGCAAACAAAAAAGCGCGGTAATTGGGGAAAAAAGAAACAAAAAAAAGCACTGACTGATAGTCTTTTAAGTTACCAATTTTCAAAAAATTACATCAAAATCCACCAGCACCAATAATGGAGCTCAAATTGAAGATAATACGACTATTGTTACTCTCTTTGACATCCATTTTGTTCATCAGCAGAACAGTCCGAGCTGGAGAAGAAGTAGAATATCTCCGACCTCCGCCGCGTAAGGCCTTTCGTTTGCCATGGGATCCAAAATCTTCCTCTCAACCTCAGCAGGTAATGAGGATCGAGGCGGATCTAGAATTTTAAGTTTTTTTTTTCTGTCTTAATTTATGTGATAGTGATAGCAAATTAATGTATGAACACTGGAAACATGTGTTACTTATATAGTAGTACTCAATTTTTTTTTTTTTTGAATATTTAAGTTTTAATGTTAAAATATTGAGTTGATTAAAGTCAAATTTACTCTCAGTAAGTAAAATGTGTCACATAGATTGAAAGAGATGTATCGAGAGAGTAGTAGGGAGGTGAGTAAAATGTGCCATACAAATTGAGACAGAGAGCTATTGAGGGAAGAGATTTTTTGAGGATGAGTGCCAACTTATTAGAAAGTAATATATTGTAATTTTGGGTCTGGATTATATCTGGATACTGTTGTTTAGCTGAGTTTAGGAGTTTTACTTACTCTTTGTTACAATATGATGTGAAACTAAGGGTACTTAATTTTCTTCTTTTTGATCTGTTAAGGTTTGTATATGGGTCAATGTTTTACCATAATTTGGTTATTCCTTGATGATTGAAACTTGAATCAACCGTCTTTGACCTCCTGAAGTTACCAATTTTCATGGTGTCTGTGTTGTCATTCTTCATAGGAAGTAATAGTTTTGATTTTCTACGCATTGCTTTGCATGATATCAATGTGCAATGTAGTTTAATTAGCGTCAATTAAGCTCAATACACTCCAAAGCTCTGTTCTTTTGTGCTTTCGTTTTCTTTTTGTTTATTCAAGCTAGTGTTTGGTCCTGTTTAGGAGGATGTAGAATGTTTCCACGGTCATGTCAAAGGTGGAGCCAGGATTTAATGTTAGTGAAATGCTATTATAACGAAGGTGGGGGAGGTGTTGGCATGAAGGGTGGTGTAAAGAACTACTAATATTTCTTGGATTCATTTCAATTCGACTAACTTCTCTTTCCCTCTTTAGTTTCTTGATTCAGAGCACAAACCGAACTTTTGCAACCTATCAAGCATAAAAAAGGAAACATTTTATGTCATTCCAAATTGGTTTACTGTTGTAGCTTGTATAGTTGGTCATGTGGATTAATATGGTCATTGCAGGTTCACATCTCATTAGCTGGAGACAAACACATAAGGGTATCATGGGTCACAACTGATAAATCTTCTCCTTCAATTGTTGAATATGGAACATCCACTGGAAAATATAGTTATAAAGCTCAAGGAGAAAGTACCAAGTACAGTTACCTGTTTTATCGTTCCGGGATGATACATCATACTGTGATTGGACCATTGCAAGACAGCACAGTGTATTTCTACAGATGTGGTGGAGAAGATCCGGAGTTCCAGTTCAAAACTCCACCGTCTAAGTTTCCTGTTACTTTTGCAGTGGCAGGAGATTTAGGCCAAACTGGATGGACGAAGTCAACTTTAGACCATATAGACCAATGTAAATATGATGTTCATTTGCTCCCTGGTGACCTTTCTTATGCTGATTATGTTCAACATAGGTGGGACACATTTGGTCAACTGGTTCAGCCGCTGGCTAGTGCAAGACCATGGATGGTGACTCAAGGGAATCATGAAAAAGAATACATACCATTCGTTGTGGATGAATTTATATCTTACAACTCCAGGTGGAAGATGCCATTTGAGGAGAGTGGATCTACTTCGAATCTCTACTATTCATTTGATGTTGCTGGGGTTCATACAATCATGCTTGGTTCATATACTGATTATGATGACTACTCTGATCAATATCGATGGCTGCAGGTTAATTAGCTGAGCTCTCGTTTATTACTGAAAAGCTTAGCAACTCTTTGTTTTGCTAATACAAATGCATTTATTGGAAATTCATTTCTAGGCTGATCTTCAAAAGGTTGATCGTAATAAGACTCCTTGGTTGGTTGTGTTATTCCATGTGCCATGGTATAACAGTAATGAGGCTCATCAAGGTGAAGCTGATGACATGATGACATCTATGGAGCCTCTGTTATATGCAGCTGGTGCAGATATAGTGTTTGCTGGGCATGTTCATGCTTATGAACGCACGGTATGCCTAGCTTGCTAATTTACTTGTTTACTTTTGATTATTGGACACTCGTAGATGATGCAATTCATTTCTTCTTTTACAACAGCAACGAGTTTATAATGGTAAACCTGATCCTTGTGGTGCTGTCCATATAACAATTGGTGATGGAGGAAATAAAGAAGGTTTAGCGCGCAAGTAAGTATTCCTTGTAGTAATTTTTCTCGCCATGCTGAGCACAAGATCCTTAAAATGGCAATGGAAACAAGAACTTGTTTAGTTCTGTTTCTGCGTTGAAAAACTTTGACAACAAAAGGGAACTTCTCACAAAGTGCTTATATCAGGCTTTGTAGAGTGGAACTTATTATGACAATGAACTTACACGTCGTGGCGAATCATTGACAGGTACAAACTACCCCAACCAGAATGGTCTGTTTTCCGCGAAGCAAGCTTTGGCCATGGTGAACTTGCGATAATTAATTCAACTCATGCCTCTTGGAGCTGGCATAGAAATGATGATGATGAACCAGTGAGGTCTGATCAAGTTTCGATTACCTCGTTGATTGATTCAGGATGCAGCAGCGTTAGAGTCATGAACTAAGAGAAATCCTTTGAAGCTCTTAGCTCTACTTGTAACAGAAACCAACTACTTGTTCTTATTATTAAGTAAATTTAGGAGATATATTGAGTAATGTCTCTTGTGCTCAAACTCAACGTCAAAAACTTGAAGATGAGAGATGTAAGTTGAATACCATGCCATAAAAATTTAACTAATTGCTCTGTAGAAAACATCTATAATTCAGAAGCTTTAGCATGAACGTTTACATGCAACTCGAGTAGTAGTCTATCAACTACAGGATTTTCAGAAACTAGTTTTTTCACCTGCTTGCATTTCTCTGTCATTTGTGATCTGAGCTGCCTAATTTAGCACATCTCATCAGCAAAACCCAGGACAATGTCATTGAACATAATGGTCGGTTCTTGTATAACAAGTTCAAGCAACAGTCGAGAAGCCTTGGCAGATTCATTTGCCAAATGAAGATTGTGAGTGCCTTGCTCCAAGATGGAAGCTCGAAATTTCAAAAGACATCTGTGAGCTTAAGTTCTATTCAGGAGCCGGAGTTCTGTTCTGTTCATCTCTTTTGCCTCTCCAGAGAATAATCTGCTCATCTTTGAACAAGATAGGAACACATGGTACCAGATCCTGAAATTAATAGAGTGAAATGAAACTTCCAATTGTTGTGCATTGAAAATAAAAAGGGGGCGGAGACAAATAATATATGAAATTTACTCCCCCACCGTTAGAGGTGCAAGTTAAACAGTTACTGTTTCTCATATGTTTCCTGAGTTAGTATACCACAAACAAGGTTTCAGAGACTCGGTAAGAATCTGTATCTCAGCTCAGTCGCTATTTGATTTATCGTCATAACATAACATAACATAATATCGAGGTAAACAGACAATTCCTGTGGTAAGAAGCTTCATTTTTTAAGACCGAAAAGGGGTATCAACATTAAAGAGTTGAAAGGTGATGCAAGATATATGAGTCATACCCGTAATTTAACACCAATTCTTTTGCAATCACTTGTTCCCACGTGGGTACAATCTAATCTAACGACTTCTTCTGTTTCAAAAGCTGCTCTGACTTTGCCCACCACATTCACGTACACCCCGTTTCTGCCTAGAAGAGTAGCATGTAACAATCAACAAATACAGACGGCAATCTGTTAACTTGTTTCTAATAAAGCGAAAACACAAGTTACTCACTGAGTTTCGTTAGAGGAGGAGCATTGAGCCCTTTGTTCCTCATTGCCTTTGTTTCTTCAAACGTCAGGCCTTCAGCAACATTCTTCACAAGCTTTGGATATATTGGAGCCAAAGGCTTCCACAGCATCACAGGAACAGTAGGTCTACTTTTGGGATCATAATGTCGACCACGATATAAGAGTAAGATATTAATATGGCGATAGATAACTTTTCCACCTGATTTGTCCTACAATGATACTGTGCTTTGCATCAGTGACAGAAGTGTTCATTTGTCAAAGGTTAAAGAAATCTACATCCAAATATATGTGCCAGCACTCTGGCATTCAGATCACAAACCTCGAGATGAGAGCATACGTTATCCATGTCAAGAGTTGGCACCCCCAAGCACTTGATCCTTACAGCTTCAGCCTTCTTCCAATAGTTATGGATATCTTCCAACATATTGTGAGTAACTCCACCCCGCCCTAACACACAATAAAGCTATGATAATCATGGAGAAGTATGGATCAAACTGAATTAAATGCAGTGATCATTATACCAAGATGTAAATGAGGATGCAAATTTATACCCATAGAGACAAATACCAATCATCGGTCAAACAGAAGCCATATGTGCAAGATATCTACTTAGCTCTACTAGCCTCAAACCTAAAACTAGAAGGGATTCTTTGTTCTTTGATATTCGATTCATCATAATATTTTGACTGTCTTTATTTTGGCCGACAACTTCCTTTCCTGTTTATCTCGGCTAAGATGGAGTTCATATATACAAGATTATATCATAACTTCTTCAGGAAGTACATTAAAACAAAATATATTCAGAATACAAACACGAATGACTCTTACTTAGCAAAGACGAACAGACAATCACAGAATTTATCGCAGAAGGCTGACATTACTCATTATACTGTCAAACCTCTCTATAACTACCACTCGCTATAACATCCGATCATTTATGCTATAAGTTACCTCTCTGTCACAAATTTCTACTTACAACAAAAACCATTATTATCACGTTACACTCATCCGAAAACGGAGGAGGCTTGTTGAAATTCGATCAATTCGCCTCAATCCAAACAAGTGTTGCATCTAAATGAACCTTCTTATATTCCATTCTGCTCTAATTTTGTCCATCTTCCACACATTGCACAGGTACTATACTAGTTTTGACTTAAAACAAGTTAACGGCTCTTATTGAACTTACCCAAATTCATTTGACGAGAGCAATCATTATGACGATACTTCTCGACCAGCTCCGCCGTTTCCTCCTCTGAGAGTGGTTCTCCGAGGATCCGCCGTCGCTCCTCTGCCACTTTCTCCAAATCCACCGGCTGTAAACGCGGAGCTGAAGTTCCGGTCCATTTTCTATCAAGCCGTCCCGGTCCAAACGGAGAGAACCGAGGCGGTTCACGGAAACCAATTGGCTCAACCGCCGGGTTGGTTTCAGAGTAAGAGTAGCGAAAATCAAAGGGCAAGTCGGAATTGACAGTAAAGTTGTGAGCTTTTTCAGAATCTTCGTTGGATGCTGCATTTTCATGCTTTTCTGTCATCGATTTCTTGGGTTTATGGGTTTTTAAGGGGGGAGAAAATGGAGGGTCGAAGATATCATCTTGCTCTGGCTGAGAATGGAACAGAGAAGGGGAAAAATTGATGAATGATGAAGAGGGGATTTTGGAATAGAGGGTACCATGTGCTTGAATGGTTAAACGACGCCATGGAAATAGCTTCATCATTCTAAGCTCAGTACTGTGAAGAAACAAAAATACACAAGAGAATATTAAGAACACTTCTGAAATTTAAAGCAAATTAATATAGCAACTGATCTCACACTTTTGGACGGACATGGTATCGAGAAAATCGTTAAAGTGTATTTCACTCATGTTCTAAGATATAGGTGAAATTAAGTTCTTAGTCGAAAAATGAGTATTTTTAAGCTTGTCAATAGTTCAACGATGAACCTCATAATTTACACCAAGATTACGAGTATTTTCAATACTTTGACAAAATAAAATTATAAAATTTACCTAAAATAAATACAAATTACCATTTCTCTTTATTCCAAAGCATCCCATGGTTACAAGAGTCCAGGAAGGCTGCACCTAAATGGTGTGATTAAGACGAACCATCTCAAATGCAAGTATTAGTCACTTACTTTCACGATTCAAAGTATCAAATTCGTGACCTGTAGATTACACGAAGACAATTTTAGTGTTGCTCTACGACTCCATCTTTCTATTTGAATAAATTGTTAAAAAAATTTCTTTAGTAGAAGTTTAGAACGCATTACTAAGGTTTAAGACTTGCTTCTTATATACTTGTCCTTTTCTATGTTATGGTATTGGTAGAGTTAGATTTGTCTATGATGTTGCTATACATAAATAAACACCCTCGACATCATCAAGGATGTCCGTCATCATCAAAGGTTGCACTAAATTTTGGGCTTAGGCCAACATGACTTTAAACGCGTTATAGAATCTTAGACTTACTTCTTTATATACCCAACATCTCCGGTATCTTGTTGTTGATATAAGATTTATCTATGGTGTTACATACACCTCCGAGGACGCTGAGATATGTCCTGTTATCATCTCAAGTATCTGAAGTTTGTCTAACCATCACCAAGTGTTTCGCATGCAAAGTTTGATTCTGATATTGCATACAGAATCCAGCACATTAGTAATGTATCTGCTCTGAATAATCTAGGGCTGCATCGCCTTTAAAACGCGCTGCCAAGAGGGTTACACTAGGCCTGAACTTCATCTTCTTAAGGGAAATGTGTTATGAAAAGAGATTTTGCATAAGGGGATGTTTCAAACCATATTCTCTTTTTCCTTTGTGGTAACATCTTTTAATTTGAAGAGTTCTTGTTCATGCTTATGGATTTCCCACTTTTGATTTGAAGACAGTTGAGACTATTAGCTGCTTCAAAAGCAACAAGATTCATAGAATAAACTGATACAAAATACAACTCAAATTTAACAATCCTACTACCAAGAACTAAGTAGCAAGTACCTGTGAAGCTAAACATGCTAAGCACAAGCTACTTCGGACATGTAGTTCTACAAAGTGAGGTATGAGGAGGGTAGAGCATACACAGACCTTATCCCTATCTCCAAGATAGAGAGGTTGTTTTCGATACTCCCTCAGCTCAATGAAGAAGTAATGGAAGTACAAAAAGTAGTAGCGTACTCATCTAAAAAGAAGCTTGGATAATCGCATTCTCATCTAGCTATCCAAACAAAGCTAAGTGAACTTAAAGAACACTCTTTTAAATTTTAGTCGCAATTGGAGAATCTTTGCCTCAATCCCTCATCTTTGCATCTCCTCTGATCTACAACCATAGACTCGAACACATCCAACAAATGATCCAATCCTTCGCAATCTCTTTCTCCAACAGCTTTCAAAGCATATACAATACTCTCAATGGTAGACAAATATCCAGCTCTAGGTTGACGCCTCACTTCGCTATACAAACTTAGCTTCTCTACATCCAACCTCAAATGTGGCAACATCTTCAACCAAGGATTCTCATTATACATTCTTTTTGCTTTTGCCCATGTCCCATCAAGTACAATCAGAGTTTTCACTTCAAAATCTATCTCCTCAGTGCCTATCGAATTTTCACTTGGAAATAACAGCACTGATCCTGCAGGAACTGAAATTTCAAACTCCTTTGATTCTTGAAATTCACAGCTCCCATCCAATAACTTCCTCTGCAACTTTTTTACTATAAACCCTTTTCGTATATCATCAATAGCTTCTCTACAGCTCCCGCTATGCTCAGTCTTACCCTGCATTTTTGCAAGAGACTGTTCCCACGGCTTATTCAAGTGTTGATTCTGAGAGGTATTAATTGCACCATACTTCTCTATAGTAAAAGAAACAGCAGCATTACTATCAAAATTTGAGTCTTTATGGTTTCTCCTACTATTTTCATCCAAATTTCGAGAACCCATTTCAAGATTTGAGTTGAGCAAACGAATGACAAATTCAGCTTCATAATTAACATCAGAAACTGAAATCACACTCAGATTTTGCAGGCCAATAGAAGCAATTCTAGTGGAATTTAAAGGATGATTTTTCTCTAGACTGTGTTGAAGAATTGTGACAGCCACAGAGTTTTCAAGACATGGGGTCTTCAATCGAGTGCAGAGACACAGACGAGTGGGTTTAGAGCATGATGGGCACATGGGTCTCTTTGAATGACCCGATTCATTCACCATTTCTAGGGTTTGAGACAAGTTTTGAACTTGAACAGGTAGAGGGTGAGGGTTCTGTCTGGCAAAGAAATGGTTACCTCCAGAAAATGAAACGACCCGATTCTTGAAATACATTAACATGGAGGAAAAATCCGGGTCTGGTCAAAAAGGAAATGGAGCATAAGTGACCCGACCCGGGAAGTTACAGAAGAAAAAGAAGAAGATGAAAGAAAAAGAAGGAGTGTGGTGCACAGAAGCACCCTGGGGTGGGTGGGTGGGGGGTCATATTAGTGCATTGACTATATTACCCTCGCCTACTTCATCTTCCCTGTACATTCAAGAACAAATCTTGAGGTCATTTCAGACCAAATGGAACAAATTTTATATATGCCATTGAACCCACGAGTCACGACCAATTCGAAAGTTTGAAACTTTTTTGATCTCTGAAATCTTGACTAAAAATTTGCAAAAAAAAATCAAATCTTGGTAAAAGATGCATGATTTCTGCTTTACGATCCCTTATGGGTTAATTCTGGTGACTGGTGGTGTCATGGGATATGCCAGTAAAGGAAGCACAGCTTCACTTGCTGGAGGTGTTGGTACTGGATTTGCTCTGATCTTAGCGGGTTACTTGAGTCTGCAAGCATTTCACAAACGCAAAAATTCATACTTTGCCTTGATTCTTGAAACTGGTATTACCCTTTTCATTTCATTAGAAAAAAACTGCATCTCATATTGGCCAAGCTTGGGTCTTTTCTGTTTTATTGTGCTGATATAGTATCGAATCACAGTTCTTGATTGTGTTATAGCCTCTCATTTATGCTTCTTGTTCTTGAAACAAGGTAGGAATAAAGCGTGCGTACACTCTAGCCTCCCCTGACCTTACACTAGCTATGTTGTTGTTGTTGTTGCTGTTGTTATTGTTGGTCAGATCCGAAGACTAGTTCTAATTTAGTATTTCTCCTCTTAAAGAATGAAATCTTCTTTGATTTTTGTCCTTCTAAGAAATCGACTGTCTCTTCTGAGCAAAAATGAGATGCAACCCTGGTGTCTTTGTTCTTGTGTGTTTGTTTCTTGTTTGGACTTAAAACTTGATGTGAGCTGTTTGTTCTCTGGATACAATCATTGGAAGGTACAATACTTTAGCATCTAATCGCTATTAGGTTTCCCTAGGGTTCATTTACCTTTCGAGTATCTGCTTGTGTGTTTCACAGATGTTAAGTTGGAGGTTGGTGCAGATCATTAATATTGGTTGAAGTTTGGAGCAACTATTAACAAAAGAGAACTTCAAAAATATCATGTTATATGAAGAACTAAACAAGATCAAAAGATATATGATTATGCATGTTTCCTCTCAGCATCTCCTTTAACAATGATCAGAAGTATTGTGCAAACCACCATCCTTTGAATGAATTCTGTGATAATCTTGGACTCTCTACCAGTTAGTTGTGTCAACTGCAATCTTAATGTTCAAAAATACAACTTTCCAAGTGAACATTTAACTCAAAAATAACAGTCGATTCATCAAGTTTGAAGCTTTCCAGGGAGTACATTTAAGACTATAATAAGCTGTTTTGACCTTGATCAGAACTCTGTAGTTTTCCTACTTGGTGTGTTGCTTAGACGAAATAGAAATGCTAATGCGGAGAGAATGTGCCATGTTCTTGTTTGTCTGATGGTAGTTTGATGTCCTTCTGATTCAGATAGAAAAATCAAAATCTCATCTTTTTTGCTTCTGTTAATGAATTTGCTTTGTTTATTATAATCGCGCCACTCACTTTACTCGATTCCAAACAGCTTGTGCAGCCATGTTAACATGGGTTATGGGGCAGCGGTACATGCAAACTTCAAAACTAATGCCGGCTGGTGTTGTTGCTGGTATCAGGTAACTGCAAATGAAAGCATGCCATACTCAACTTGCTTCTTGGTTGCTGTATTTTGTCCATCTTTTTTAAGTACACTAGGTTTGTGAGGTATGACAAATTTTATCATGGCATATCACAACCACATACCCAGTGTAATTCCACAAGTGAGGTCCGAGAGGTTAGAGTATACGCAGACCTTGCGTGGAATCGAGGCATCACATAGGATGATAATAAATGGAGATTATCGGCAGCAAAGTGTTTGAATCCTCGAAAAATGTACTACTTTTTGAGGATCCGACTCACGATATTTTTAAAAAGTCCAAGCAACATAAGGTAACATGCACAAGGCCTGCAGTTGCAATGTGTCTCTTTGTATTAGTGTTCGAGCCAAGCTTGCACACATCGACTATCGAAAAGTCTTTGTATCTATCTGTTTTGTTATAATCATAATATCAGGGCTAGCTTGCGAGCACCTCGACTAAAATAGTCTCTGTATATGATTTTCTTATATTTGTGGTGTCTGGACCAGTTTGCGCAGCTCGATCAAAGTGTTTTTGTATCTTTTGTATGAGGTTGATGTTATATTTATTTTGTTTTCTCACTTTTCTGCAGTGCACTCATGACTGGGTTTTACCTGTACAAAATTGCCACAAGAGGAAACCATTTTCCACTTAAAACTGAGTAATACCATATGATGATTTATTTTGGGGTTCCAATTTCATACTGTATGTATCAAGCTAAAAATGTATTCTTATTTTATACTCATTTTATAGAATTCAATGAATCAACTCTTATTTTGATGTTTGTTTATCACTAGTAAACATTTACAACTTCTCATCTTTTTTTTTGGTTTCCACAAACTCAATATTCGATATCTACATTGAAATGCAACTAATATAGGTTACTCCTCGAAGGTAGAAAGACAATTTCTGACGGACAAATTTTCTACGTGTAATCTGGATTTATATTTCATTGTTATCCACGTGTCTTGTGGCACTTCAAACTTTATTATAGGAAAAAATTAATAAACAGGACTCCATTTTCTTCTTGTCTTTTCTTTCAATGTTTTCTCAAAGTTTGGTGAACATTTGGTTTTTGCCCAACATAACTCTCAGTATATATGCTAAAACTTCCATCAGCAGCAGCAACAACAAATATCAGTTAATTTTGTCCATCAAAATCAGCAAAAACAACAAGCATCAATTAACTCTTCCACGAACAGATGAAAAAAAATCACTTAATATTTTGTTTCTGCTGGATTTGTCCATGAACCATATGTTGTTGTTGTTCCCTTTCTCTGTCTTTTCACTCAACTTATTATTGTCATAATATTGAGTTTGATTTGAAAAAATGTGAAAGAACTAGGAAATTCCATAGGGTTCAGGTTGAGGTGGGACAAATAACTCGTTTGGTGATAGATTTTAAAGTTTGAAACTTGAAATTTGAAAGGTAATAGGTATTACCTTTGATATTTTATTTGTTCTCTCCTTTTTGGGCTTGAACGTGCAGCTTGAAAAGACCAAAAGGTTCGTTATTTCCAGCAGATAGATAGAAGGAATGTGGTCAATCCCTATAAACTTGCCTTCTACGCGCTTCAATCACGGCCTCAAGGCAAGCAAAGATGTCCAAAAAATGTTGAAACAACTTATTTCAGAGAAACACAACATGAGTTTGACAGCAACTTAGCTTCATTCCACCAGGACCTCATCACCTGCTTGCTCAGCATCCCTGGAGAGAATAAACAAGAACTCATGTCTGAAAATGAAATCATTCACAATGTCATGCTCATCATGGTTGCCGGATATGAAACTTCATCTGTCTTGATAACTTTCATGGTTAGAGTTTTTGCAAAGAATCCAAACATTCATGCAGCTGTCCATAAAGGTAAGACCCCCTCTGAATTTCATTCAGACTCGAGTTACTCTTATCTTTCGGGTTTCTTCTAAATAAGTTGTGGGAATGCAGACCAGGAAGGGATTGCACAAAGTCACTCACTTGGGAAGACCTTGGCAATATGAAATACACCTGGAGAGTGGCCATGGAGACAATGAGACTGTTCCCTCCCATTTTCGGAGGCTTCAGGCAGACTGTAAAGGACAAAAGGATGGCAAGTAAGATCAAAATCCCCATCTTTGATTTTCCAGTCTTCAACCTGTTAATTTTGGTGGTACTCGGTCTGTTTCTGATTGGCGTAATCCAAATTTAACCACTGCTTAATGGCTGCATATAGATATTCTGGGTAACGGCTAAAACACACATGAATAGCTGCATTTTCAAAGAAGCAGAGAAATTTGATCCAGCAGAACACAGCATCTTTGCCTCCTTACAACTTTGTTCCTTTTGGAGGGGGAGCCCCGTATATGTCCTGGATACGAGTTTGCAAAGATTGAAACTTTGGTCACAATCCATTACCTAATAACACATTTCACATGGAACCTATACTGTACAGACGATTTCTTCAGCAGGGACCCAATGCCAGTACCAACTCAAGGATTTCCCATTCAAATAATTCCCAGGAAGCCTCTCTAGTTCAATAAATTCAATCCTACAATCTTCTCCAAGAGGCAGCAGACTTCGTAAACCTTAAGACTCATAAGAGGAATATTATGCAATAAGTTGAAGGGTATTACATCACTCAACTTAAAGGTTTTTCCCTTTGTCTTTCAACTATTTAGTAACACTGTGGTATTTAAGCTTGAGCTTGAGCACATCAACTAATGAGAAGGCTTTGTTTTTTTTCATAATCGTAATATCACAGCCAACTTGTGGGCATCTCGACTATCAAAGTCTTTGTATCTGTTTGTCTTTTTATAACCATGATATTCGAGTCAGCTTGTGTTCCTCGACTATCAAAAAGTTTTTGTACCTGTTATGTGAGGTTGATGGCATATTTATTCTCTTTTCAAATTTTGTGCACCTCGACAATCAAAGTCTTTGTATCTGTTTGTCTTTTTATAACCATGATTTAGTAGATGTGAATTCTTATGAATTGGTGTATACAGCCGGCTGAAAATGTACTTTTATTGAATACAATGGATTCTTTTTCGAGTTTTTAACTATAGTTTTGTGATACACTTGACTTTGCTTTCATGGTGTATCAATCTAACAAAACAATTATCGCATCATGATTTTTTTTTTCAAACACAAAAAGAAAAAGATAATGTCCGAAACAACATGTGCACACCTTGACTATAAAAGTAGATACCTACTATCTCCCACCAACACAAGTACCAGAGTACCGGACAAAGTACCTATGTTGTATCAATTTATCAAATAAATTATCAGATGTAAAGATCATCACCATTATCATGACATGATTGATTTGGACTCTGCACTACTTGTTTTCAATTAAAAATAAACCACAATTGTCCTGTTTACCAACACTCTTCCTGTACGACATGTTGGTCGAGTTAAAGTATAGTTTGGTATATCTATATGTGGTATATACCACAATCACTGGAAAGTATAGTTTGGCATATCTAGATGTGGATTATACCATAATTACTGAAAAGTATAGTTTGGTATCTCTAGATATGGCATATTTGTATTATAAGATACCATAGTGGAGCTGAGATACTTTTCCAGAAACCAACAAAGTTAACAACACAAGAAGATTATATAAAATACTTCTACTTCCTAAGCTCATTACCTTTGCACCTTCAATCATGAACTTTATAGTAACTATTTTCCTATTTCTACTCCCAGTATTCCTCCTCCTTGTTCGGAGGAGGAGATCATTGAAGAGGGTTCCACCAGGATCCCTTGGATTTCCGATCATCGGTCAAAGTTTTGGGATGCTAAGGGCAATGAAAGCCAACACAGCAGAGAAATGGCTTGAAGAAAGAGTACAGAGATATGGTCCTATCTCAAAGCTAAGCCTATTTGGCAAGCCCACTGTATTCATTTATGGACAGGCTGCTAACAAGTTTGTATTTACCAGTGATTGCTCTGTCCTCACTAATCAGCAGCCACAGTCAGTCAAGATGATTCTGGGCAATCGTTGCCTTTTGGAACTCAATGGTGAAGATCATAAACGGGTTAGAGATGCCCTGGTATCGTTCTTGAAGCCAGATTGTCTTAAGCGTTATGTTGGAAAGATGGAAGAAGAAGTCAGAATCCACGTCGAGACTTACTGGGAAGACAAGCAAATAATTAAGGTTTATCATCCCCCCCCCCCCCCACACACACACACACACTATTTTTGCATGTAACCTAAGACATTCACAACTAACTTTTGTGTTGATGATAGGTATTACCTTTGATGAAGACACTCACCTTCAACATTATTTGCTCTCTCCTTTTCGGGCTTGAACGTGGAGCTCAAAGAGACCAAATGATTCATTATTTCCAGCAGATGATAGAAGGAATTTGGTCAATCCCTATAAACTTGCCTTTTACGCGCTTCAATTGCAGCCTCAAGGCAAGCAAAGATGTCCAGAAAATGCTGAAACAACTTGTTTCTGAGAAACGCCATGAGTTTGACAACAACTTAGCTTCATCCCATCAGGATCTCATCACCTGTTTGCTCAGCATCCGTGGAGAGAACAACCAAGAAGTCATATCTGAAACTGAGATCATTCACAATGTCATGCTCATAATGGTTGCTGGATATGACACTTCATCTGTCTTGATAACTTTCATCGTAAGACTTTTAGCAAAGAATCCAAACATCTATGCAGCTGTCCTTAAAGGTAAGAACTCTTCTGAACTTCATTCAGACTCCAGCCACTCTATCTTTTGGGTTTCTTCTAAATAAGCTTGTGGGAGGGAACACAGAACAAGAAGAGATAGCAGAGACCAAGTCACCTGGAGAGTCCCTAACTTGGGAAGACCTTGGCAAGATGAAATACACATGGAGAGTGGCAATGGAGACAATGAGAATGTTCCCTCCCATTTTCGGAAACTTCAGGCAGACTGTAAAAGACATTGAGTATGGTGGCTACCTCATTCCGAAAGGATGGCAAGTAAGATCAAAATTCCCATCTTTGATCTCCATTCTTCAATCTGTTAATTTGGTAGTACTCAGTAATCTTCTTATTGCCATAACCCAAATTTGACCACTGCTCATGGTTGCACATAGATATTCTGGGTAACGACTAAGACACATATGGATAGCAGCATTTTCCAAGAACCAGAGAAATTTGATCCAGCACGTTTTGAGAAGTCAGCATCTTTGCCTCCTTACAACTTTGTTCCATTCGGAGGGGGAACCCGTATATGTCCTGGATACGAGTTTGCGAAGATTGAAACCTTGGTCACAATCCATTACCTAGTAACACATTTCACATGGAAGCTATGCTGTACAGATGATTTCTTCAGCAGGGACCCAATGCCTGTACCAACTCAAGGACTTCCCATCCAAATAGTTCCCAGGAAACCTCTATAATTCAATGAATTCAATCATACAATCACACATTCTTCTTCAACAGGAAGCGAGTTTTGTCAACCTCAAGACTCCATATTATGATACATTGCTGTTAAAAGTACACTAAAACTAGACTGGGTTTGACATCAAATTTGAATCTCCTAAGGGGAATACTCCATATTTTATGATGTATTCATGTCAAAAGATGTACACTTTTAAGGCCTGACAATCCAGCCACGATTGTTGAAACTTTATATTTGAAAGTTAAAAGGGCTAAAAATTAGGTATGAGAAATTGGAACTTCAACATGCATAAGCACAATTCTTCTTTTCTCTAGATTTAGCTATTACAGCTCAAAGTTATATAACTTCTTCTTTTTTTTATGAAGCTTAAAGTTATACACCTTTTGTTTACTGAAACTTGAAGACTAAAAGTTGGATGTAAAAGATGAAATTTTCCGTGGGGTCTGAGGAGGGTAGAGTGTATGTAAACCTTAACTTTACCTCGTAGAGATAGAGAGGCTATTTCCAGTCGACCCTCGGCTTAAATAAAGCATTTCCAAGCAGTTTGTAAAATGGAATTCAGAAATGAGTAGGAAAGATGAAATTTTTCAAACATACACAATGTAATCCCACAAGTGGGGTATGAGGAGGATAGTGTAGACCGACCTTTTAACCCTACCTCGTAGGGTTAGAGAGGCTATTTTCAATAGACCCCAACTTACAACAAAGCATCTCCAAGCAGTTTGAAAAATGGAATAGAGAAACGAGAGCAGGAAAGATGAAACTTTTCATGGGCATATTTGAGCACTTGTTAGTCCTTTCATGTTATGTAATTGATTCTTGGGTAATTTGTCAAAATTTTGAGGTTGGCACTGAAACAACTTTACTATAGAAAAATTGAGTGTAGATATCTTAAGTTTCGAAGGCAGAAAAAATAATTAACATCCACTTAGAATACCAACTCTTTTCCATATATACAAGTTCTTTTATCCCAAGCTCATTAAGTATAAATCTGAACTAAAATGTGGAACTTGTCAAGCTAGGATTCTGTCCTGTGCAACATTGATCAGGATGTGTAACACCAAACTTTGTACAAACTATTAGATAAGAGCAACATATATGTATATAGTCATCAGCAACCTTGTGCATTCTAGGATATTGTACTACAAGTATACAACCTGAGAACTGATGAGTGAAAAACTATATGCTTCTAACCTCTGAGATTACGAGGATGATAGGAAAACCGTTGTCAACAACTTTGTGGTCTGTAATATTTTGGAGGCATAGATGGGCATCTTTCATTCATATGGGGGTACGGATCAATACTATTGTATTCAGGTAGTTCCATCCGGTACTCTCCTCGAATTTGACAGAAAGGAAGGCTCACATTATCATCTGCATTGCACCACTTTGGCAACCGGCTTGAATTGTTCTCGAAAAACTTGAGAGAGTAAGCATCTTTAATCTGCAATCCCAGCAATAAATATGTTACTTTTTGAACTTTAGAAAGTTGAATCCAACATGATACTTCCATGTGCTTTTCAATTAGATGACCCATTAGACCTCAGGGTCAGCAGCAAACAAGTAGTGCAAGAATTGTAATTTTCTTTTTTCAGAATGATAAAAGAATGATGCAATAGTTTCACAAACATGAGCAATATTAAGAGAGAGGATTGGATAACTTTCCAAGAATTGAGATACTTCTAGTTTAAAATTTGGTTCCTAACTTCCACATTTTTTGGCACTAAGATACTGAAATGTATGCAAGAGTACAGTAAAAAACTTCCTATTTTAGGGAAGTGGACAATGGACACAATGTTTGAACTTTAGACAACCCAAACAATGCGTACACCAGCTTATTTGGAACTAATACAGAATTGTAGCAAGGATTGCCGAAAACATGTACTCCCTCCATCCCAATTTACGTGATGTAGTTGGAATGGATACAGAGTTTAAGAAATACTGGAAAGACTTTGCAATGTTCAAAATACCCCTAAAATAAATGAATTTTAAATAGACGAATACACTTCTGTAGACATTTTCCCAAATAAGTGGGACCCAACATGAGTAAAATAGTATCAATAAACATTTGCCACATAAGGAAATATGTCATTCATCTTGGGATTGACTATATAGGAAAGTGTCACATAAATTGGGACAACGGGAGTATTTAGTAGGGATGTGAAGAATAATAGGAAGAACGAGTGCAAGATACCTCACTACATATACAAACATGTGAAACTCCCCACCCCCAACAAAAAGAACACCCGCCATCCACAAAAAGGCAACCAAGAGAAAAGGAAAAGCAGTTTTAGATTCATCTAAGTACAGATCATGCAAATGTCCTGGAAACCAACTCACCGTGAATTCTGTAACCTGAATTGAGCTTGCAAATTCACCAAATAGCCCTGCTTCCTTGTACATCTCAAGAATAAAAGCAACACATGATGTCGACTTTCCATCACTATAAACCCAATCATCCTGCTCTGGAATAGCCAACAATTTGGCAAAAGAGAATCCACGCTTTTCAACTTCCACAAGAATATCAGGAAGACTAAGGTTCTGCATGGAACAATATAGATCAGCATGTAGTATATGTCAAGTCAGTCATAGAGGTCTACACTAACTTAGTTTCGCTTGAGATATATGAGAGTTCACAAAGCACAGTATATTTTCAGTATAACAATGGCTTTATGCCATCAATCTCTGTAAATACAGTATTCTGATATTTAAATTAGTTACTCAATCAGCTGCTTAAATAGTGTATTATCCACCGTTTTTATCTCAAAAAACAGAAGCATCTCATGAATGTGATTATACAAAAACATAACCTTAGTTCCGAGTCGCTTGTTCAAGGCTTCATTCCACATGTTCGCAGCATATGCAGGCTGAAGGTGGTTCCAAACAGTCATGACAGAAGCAACCTGCACCACACATCACTTAAACATCAGCAACAATTTTATAAAGTAACACGTTAATTTTTAATTGGCAGGAATCTTTTTATTTTTTTAAAAAAATATGAATAGGAGAGCGACTAATGGCTGAATCTCAGTGCAGCGTGGTACCAAGGCCACTCTGCCACTTCCAATTTGCAGGAATACAGTAGCAATTATTGAACATACTAAAACCAAGTGCCACATGGTCCACTTTAACTATAACGCCTGGCATTTCTACTTGCTTAATGTCGTTATCGTCTCTTCCCACTCCTCACCCTTCATCCTCCTAATTTCTGATTCAAACTACCTATCTCATATCACAAAGAGTAATTTCAAGCTCATTCACGACTCTATGGTGCTTCAAGTTTCTTACACCAAAATACTATTTTAGCTCTCACGAGACACGAAATATTAACCGATCATCTATTTACTGCTTAAGCTTCACATGCATACTTTGTGGAGTTCTATGCAACACTAGACTCATTATAGATAGTTAATAGCAGTGAAATGAAGCTCTGTGAGAAGAAACTGATGATAAAATCAAGTCGAAATTCAAATGGATATACCCTTATGGAAATTTTGATACTGTTTGATACAAAAAACCAGTGTGTGAAATGCATGCGTTTACCCAATTTTACTTCATGTCCAACAATATTATTTCACTAGCAGAGCAACTAAATATGCTGAGGTCTATGTTACCCTCTATTAGTAATTATTTTGTTTATTTGTGAGGACATAATCCAGTAAAGAACAGCTGAGTATAGTCACAAACCAGAGGAATCGGGAAGTAGAGGACCGTATGAAAGAAAGCAGCTTCATATAATGCTGTAAGCACAAAATTGGCAAGACTGTACTGTAAAATAATATGCATTACCAGATTAGCATCCAAGGGTGAGGGGTAATTTCCATCAATTGTGTCTATCCAGCTAAATATTAAGTTGTGGTAACCATAAGGCATGCCTGCCATGCTTTTTGCATATTCCCAAGCAGCAGTTTCATTAAACTTGGCACGGAGGTCAGGGTGCAAAGGCAGCAACGCAATATGTGGATTGGAATCATCTTTTTTCACCTCAAACTCCCACCACTCTTCCCAAGGCAATATAGCAATAACATCTTCTCCCTGTAAGGAAATGTGAAGAATAAAATTGGTGCAAATATGATATAGAGATTACGTTATCAAATATATGGTCATTCATGCATAAAGTTTTTCTTAATCTTCAACCTCCCCCAAGGTGCCTGGGCCGAGTCAAATACCCAGAACCACAGCAAACAGACCTCCCTTTCTATTTGTTAATGCGTTGGATATGTGTCTACTGCATGTCCACAAGTTGCAATCTAGTTAGTTGCGCTTTAAGTTTGTGCAACTGTTGAATGAGGATCATACCTTTTAATATGATACTCATACAACGTGATATTTGAAGTCAACGTTGTAATATTCATATCCTTATCAAAAAAAATTGTAATAATCATACTGATATCTATAGCTGTATACGCCACAAAAAGTGTCGCTTAAGGCTTGCAAGACAACAATCACAAACTTGAGATGTTTTTTTCCTTAAGTTTGCTGATTTGAATGTCACTTTAATCCCTTAAATTAATTGTTCCAACGTGTATCACTTTTATCTCTTTCTTTTTTATTCATTTGAGATAGAGCTCTTTATTCCTTAAAAGTTTGATTCGCTATCAATGCTCCTTATTACTTTGTCAAAAATCCAGAATTCCCTAAACATAAATCTTGAAGTTTTTAAGGAACATGGACAAGAAAGTACGAAAAGAGATGAGATAATATTCTATATCACAATTCTCTTTCTAATCTTCAATTTCTCTATTCCGTAGCAGACATTGCCGTTCGTATGAAAAGAGATGAGATAATATTCTCTCTATCACAATTCTCCTTCTAATCTTCAATTTCTTTATTGTGTAGCAGATATTGCCCTTGCTCCCCAACATAAGAAAGAGTAAACACCAAATAATAACATAATGTGAAAACATAATAGTTTAGGACTCTACCTTATCATTCTCATTTCCAGATTCGCCAACCCATAGTTTTCCTTCAGAGTCTCTCAAGCAAACAGCAGAATGGCCAGCATAAGCTCCCGATACCCATTTCTCTAAAGTCTCAAAAGCACCCCAGCGACCTCTGATTTTTGATAATGCAAGAAAATCTCCAGAATGTATGTCATCAGTATTAGTAAGGTTGGTAACCCATGGCTGCGGACGTTTTTCAAATGAAGTACCCATATGTTTCTTGAGAAAACCAATATTTGAGTTCTCACCCCATACAGTATTAGAGAACAAAGGAAGAACATCCCATAGTGCTGAAAGGGTTCCTAACATTCCTGCTTGCATTAGGAAAATTGAGATACCTTTATGTTTGACCTGTTTCAATTTTATTCCATTAGTACAATGAATTATGCTTAAATTAGTGCCCTTCTAACTTCATTTAAGAAATGATAAGGACTCACATATTCTAACTCAGCCTGAGACTCCCACTCTTTGATTTCAAGAGTATGTTCACGAGACAATACGTAGTAGTCCCATGTTACACGATATGGGGTTGCAAAGACGTAAAGGTCCATACATGTCCAACTGTGTGCATTGCTCACCTGCAAAATATTTTAATTTGAATACAAACATTGATATATGGAGAAGTAAAAGAATCCCACTGATAAAGCATTGACATTATAATGGGAAGTGTTTCCATCCAAACGTTGGAAAAGAAGGCACAAAAGAATTATAAAGCAAGTAAAACATACAATTTATAATTTTCATCAATAACCAATCCCATATACTATGCCGAAAACAAATAATCATTATTAATAATGCACACAGATTTAGCCTTCCAAAATGTTTCCACTCTCAACAAACACCATAACATTGGTTTCCAACATAGCTGAGCTACAATTCAACTAAATTTTACCTACATATAGTCAATGCAAAGACTGGGATTCCGTAAAAAGATGCCTCTCATCCACACGGGGGGAAAAGTTTCAGTGAATAACATTAATCAGATACAAGTCAACTTTTGGAGTTCCCCGCGAAGAGGAGTAGAGCAAAGAATCAAGATTATGTTTACTTCCACCTATTTTTCCACATCTAGGCTACCAATCAAGAGATATCAAATAGCAAAGGATAACCAGGACCAGCAGCGAATCACCAAGATCAATATTCCCCGTAAATGTACTCAAAAAGAAAATATACTAAGCACAATAAATGAATCAATCAACTATGTCTCAATCCCACCTAATTGTGTACAGCTATATAAATCCTCTACATCCATTCCGCTCCATCTGTATTTTGGCAAATTATCGATTTCTCTTCTCTAAATCAAGAGGATCTCATATTTATACGAGTCTCTAACCAGACTATAAGTCTACTGGTGAACACCATATACTTAAGTGTAACTTTAACAACTAATCTTAACAGAAAAATACTAAAAAAAACAAGTAAAAAGGTCTCATTTTTCACATCCAATTTACAAAAAGGAACAAAATGAAGTATAGATCTACGGTAATATTACGAGTTCATGTGAGCCCAATAACTTTTGCCAAAGCCCTGCATTTGTAACAAGAAATCCACCAAATATCCATAAATATTTGACCATGAACCTAGTTATTACTGTATATTAACTTGAGTCGTTAGGGGACCCATAAAATTCAAATCTTGGATCCCCCTTAGTTCCCAACCTCCCCAATAAAGAACCATATTGACTTATAAGCTATAACTATCAAAAAACTCTTCTTTGGTATAAGGTTGCACTCAATCAATAAACACATATCCAAGAACTTCTACATAAGAAAAACAATTAAAGATACAACAAAACAATATGAAATTTCGAAAAATAGCAATAGCAAAGTAGTTACTTGAACAGGAAATCTTAATAACTCAGTTGATTGGCAAGCTAAACTTTCACGCTGGCGAAGATTCAATTCCCCATCTTGTAATCCCCTTCCCCTACCCCTACACTTACCCCCAAATATATAATTTTAAAAGTAAGTACTTGAATAAATAGCTATATAGATTTGGGGAAAACCTTGATATGAAGGGTTCCTCCACCAAATTGACTTTTAGATTTGTTGTGAAGCTCCAACCAAGCAATATTCTTGAAAAAGCAAGCACCTTTCCACTCCAATGTATTATTCCCTTCAATTGAAGCAACCCCAACAAAAGAGGGCATAATATCTACTGCACTGTAAAGGGAGTTTAGTATAGGCCATGAAACTTGTCTTGGTAATAAAGGCAACACATCTTTTGGATGAAATGGTGTTTTAAACCCATGAATCTGCCATGAAATAAACTGAAAAAGAAACAAGAAAGTGATAAAGCTGTGATTTTTCAAGATTACAGCCATGGAAGTCTTCAATGGAAGCTCCGTTTGTTCAATATCAAGAAAATTGTTGGACTCTAGAGCTCATAGAAAATGGATTTTTTCACCATTTATATGAAAATTTGCTTACGTGAAGATCTTTTCCATTTTTTTTTATTTCGGTATATTCAGGAGAAAATGACAAAAATGGTCGTTTGAGCATATGTACATTGAAATACTCTTTTTTTTTGTTGTTGATAAAGCAAAAGAGATCCTCTCTTTTAAACTGAATAAAAAATTAAGACAAATAAATTGAAACGAGATTTAATGAAAATAAGCTAAAACAAAAGTTTGTCTTAAATACCAAATAAGTTTGCATATTCTAAAATATGCAATATAATAGAGGAAAAAAGAACAAATATACCTCCAAAATATCGTAAATAATATTTTCAGATGTCGTTCCTCATATATTATAATTTTGAGACATTGATATCCTATCATCCAAAAACTAGAATATATATAAATTTTATACTAACAGACAATACATGTGTCATAATCTTATTTATCGATCCGATATTTATTAAATATCAGATCGACGGATAAGATTGCGTCGCATGTCCTTATTTAGTCCTTCGTTGGAGTGAAGACATATATGCTCTAGTTTTTGGATAACATGGGCATCAATAATCCAAAAATATGATGAAAAATATCAGCAAAGCATTTACGATAGTTCAGGGATATATTAATCATTTGTCTCCATGATAAAATGTACTGATAGCTCTTAGGTACTTTTAAGTCAAAATAATTTTTAAAGCAGTTTGCTAGTGTTTAGGTGAAACTAAAAACATGTTTATAAACATTTATGATTTTTGACTTTGTAACTTTTATCTTTTTTAAAATTACAGAATAATTCATAATTGCTAAAACCTTTACCATAGCCCCTACCCTTCGGATGAACTCTATGTTATAAATTATAAATCAAAAATTAATATAAATTGCACCTCAAAAGGCTACACTAAACTTTAAAAATTAATAAATATTATAGAATTCCGAAAATGATAACAAATGTAAGTTCCAAGTTTCAACTATTTTTTATCCCATAATTTTCGTTAAATCTAACTGGCAAAATTAGGTAAACGTTTGGTGGTAAAAATATTAATAGCTTTTAGCTATTTTCAAGTCAAAATAATTTTAAAAGCAATTTAATAGTGTTTAGATAAAATTAAAAACATGTTTATAAATAGTTATGATTTTTGACTAAATTCATAGCTTCGTAGCTGACAACTCCTATAATCTTTACCACAAGCCCTATTTTTGGGGTGAGCATTATATGGTGAACTTATAAGTTATAAGTCTAAAATTAATATAAATTACACATCAAAAAGCTACACTAAACTGTAAAAATTAATAAAACTAATAGAAATTACAAAAATGATAACTAATGTAAGTTTCAAGTTCAAATTATTTTTCACTGCATAATTTCTGTTAAATTTAACAGATAAAATTAGGTAAATATTTAACGATGCTAAAAATATTGACTTCTGATAAATTTAAAGAATTGAAACAGTTAAATATATACTTAAAAGAAACTATTTTAACTCTAGTCTTAAATATAAGAGACTTATTTTTGTCATTTTCTTATTTTTGATAATATTTTATTTATTTAGTTTCATTTATCTCAATCAATAGGATATATTTTTGCTTCAATATACAGAATAACTTTTTGTCCTGGAAAAAAAAGGAATTTTTTTCTTTATTTTATCTTCCTTTGTTTTTAGTTTTTTGTCAATTTACGTTTTCGTCTATATTACGTAATTGATAGAAAAGAAAATTCCTCTAATATACTAATAACAAATATTTCATCATCGTCAGTACTGATCACGTAATTTTGCTTTTATGCAAATTCAAGAAAAAAAAAAGTTCGATACATATTAAAATTAAAATAATACCCAAAAAAAGGACTTATAATGGAATATATGTTGTGATGTTTTAATCGTCATGAATTATGGTGAAATGGTTGATTTTCATCTCCTTAAACACTATTTTCGTAACTTGAAATAATATTGATTTGAATTTAGTTGTGCTCTAATATGAGTATCAAACCCTGAGTGAAAAGTCACAACTCGATAAACGATTGAATTTTTCTAAAGTAGACATTGGATATTAAATAGAAAGTTATAACTTGAAATATTGATTTCAGATAAATCATACTTCCTCTGTCTCAGTTCACATGACACTTTTTGTTTTTAGAGTCAAACAGTTTAAGTTTGATCGATAATTTACGCGAGGAAATCTTCAATTTTATTGAGATGAAATTTATATATTTATAAACTATTTTAAAAATATTATAAGTCATAATGATTGACAATTCAATATTTTAAAGATGTGTGAAAAACTTGTGGTAAAAAATAGACCTGTTTGAATCTCGAAAGTCGAGAAGTGTCACATGAATTGAGACGAAGTAAGTAAATGTTATAATAAAATACTACTTCCTCCGTCCACTATTGTTTGTCAGGAATATGTGTTAACAATGAGATTCGAACCTTGATACAACAACACTAAAAGAGTCTTGAGTACCCATCCAAGAACCATTGGGTGCTCTATGTTAATTTTATACAAATACTTATCGATTTCTACATAAATATATATATTTCGGAACAAAGTTAATGGGTACTCGGGCACCCGGCGAACACCATGTGGGTCCGCCCCTGCTAATATGACTTTGAATTGAGTATTGGTCTAATATGACTAACAAACACTAAGTGAAAAATCACAACTCGATAAATAGATGAATTTTCTAAAGTAAATATTGAACATCAAATAGAAAATTATAACTGAAATATCGATTTCAGATAAATCGTGATCGTTATAATAAAATATTGTTATTTATATATAAATGGAGTTGACTTGCACTTGGCCAAAAAGGCTTCGGTCGTTGCAGTGAACAGTAAAAGAAATGAGTATTTCCAAACTGTTCGGAATTGAATAAATAAGCAAATATAAATTTACGTGCACCTCCACTAATTCCACGATTACGTGCTACTTGCTACAAGTTCTTCGGGATTCATTTTCCCGATTTCGTTCCATAAAAAGCTAAATCACAACAACATACTTAGTATAAATAAAAACTAAAGGAAATTGTCAAACTTTGTACAAACTCTTGAATAAGAGCAACATAAATGGCTAATAGCAACCTTAGCTTGTGTATCCTAGGCATTGTACAACTCCTCGGGAACTGCTCGATGAGTGAAAACTACATGCAATATGATGTTAAAGTGTGTGACCATCTCGTCTAAAAGCTTAAGCTGTTCGAAGAAGCTGACTCGTATTTATGTTTTCAACAATACTGACCTCTGTGATACTTACAGAGGAAGATGGGGAAAACCTCGTCAACAACCTTGAGGTCTGTAGTATTTCGGAGGCATAGATGGACATCTTTCGTTCATATGGGGGTACAGATCCATACTATTGTATCCAGGTAGTTCCATACGGTACTTACCTCGAATTTGACAGAAAGGAAGCTTCACAGTGTCATCGGCATTGCACCATTTTGGCAACCGGCTTGAATTGTTTTCAAAAAGGTTGAGAGTATAAGCATCTTTTATCTGCAGTTCCAACAATAAACGACATCAATCCCTGAAACTCTAGAACTGGAGTCCGACATAGAAAGATAACTTTGTTAGAAGAGACATGCATGCTAAACAGAAAAGGCGAAAAGGTAGTTTCAGATTCATCAAGTACATGGCCAAGGCAAATGCCGAAGCAACCAACCAAATCAGGAAAACTGAGAATACTTCAAAATCTATCTGACAAACTCACCGTGAACTCTGTAACCTGAATCGAGTTTGCAAGTTCACCAAATAGTCCTCCTTCCTTGTACATTTCAAGAATAAAAGCAACACATGATGCTGACTTGCCGTCGCTATAAACCCAGTCATCTTGCTCTGGAATAGCCAACAATTTGGCGAAAGAGGATCCACGCTTTTCAACTTCAACAAGTATATCAGGAAGACTAAGGTTCTGCGTGGAACAAAATGGAACAGCATTCAATATTGAATTTTATGTCAATCTTTGTAATTACGGAATTTGATCCACTTTAAATAGCTATTAAACGAGAAACATATTATACCTAGCAGCTGCTTCAATAATATTTAGTCTACTAATTGTCTCAATGAAAAGAGGCATTTCATGGAAGTGATCAAAATTTATATATAACCTGAGTTCCAAGTCGTTTGTTTAAGGCTTCGTTCCACAAGTTAGAACCATATTCAGGCGCTATTTGGTTCCAAACAGTCATGACAGAAGCCACCTGCACCACCCAGCCATGTTTGTTAACAACAATAACAGAAAGTAGTAACATGTAATTTCATAACACAAAAACATACAATCGATAACACAAAAACCAAGTACCACAATTACCCATGTTTATCTACAAATATGCCTGTCATTTCTGCTTCTTGTAACTTGTAAGTGACATAGTTCCTATTATTATCCCTCACCCTTCATCATCATCAACTTTCTAATATCAATTGTCTAACGTGATATTTCGTAGCTTAACTTCAATCTCACAAATGATCATACAGTACTTAAAGTTTTTTACATCAAAATAAAGTTTATATTCAGCTGTCAAGAGATACTAATCCAATCAAATACTTACTGCTTCAGCACACATGCATAATTACGTAATTATATGGAACACGTGAATCATAGTAGCATATTTCTACCAGTCAAATGAATCTCCATGGATTCACTGACAACATCACACTAAGATTCAAAACACCCCTGTATGGATATCTAGATAGTGTCCAGTACATGAAACCTGCAGCTATGAGACCTAAAATAGTTTGAGGCCTCTATTATTTCAATTAGCAACTCACAAAGATTGCTCAATAGTCTGTGTATGAAATCAAGGCTTCATCAAATTTCACTTCATGTGCCCAGCGATACCGCATTAGCTGATCAACCGAAATTCAGGTTTAAGTTAGCTGTTTGTTGTGATTTTTCTATTTATTTTCATAGGACATAGTTTAGCCTAAGCCGAGATGACTATACTCGCAAACCAGAGGGTTTAGAAAGTAAGGGTATGTGTGGAACACCTTCAAGATAATAGGGCAAACAAAAAAATGGTAAGAGAAAAAATAGCATGCACTACCAGATGAGCATCCACGGGTGGTGGGTAATTTCCATCAATTGTGTCTATCCAGCTAAATATTAGGTTGTGGTAACCATAAGATTTTCCTTCCATGCTTCGTGCATATTCCCAAGCAGCTGTCTCGTTAAACTTGGCTCGGAGATCAGGGTGCAAAGGCAGCACTGCAATATGTGGATTGGTGTTGTCTTTTGTCAGCTCAAACTCCCACCATTCATCCCATGGTAATATAGCAATCACATCTTCTCCCTGAAAGGAAGCACAAACAACAAAATTGGTGCAAAAATTAGTCATTAACAATGAAATTTACTATTAATTATGAATGAATTCTCAATGTGTAAATTCCTGTCTGGATGATTGTTAATTTTGTTAGATAACGTGCTAAACTACGGGAAGAGAAGCAAATGTGATGTTAATCAATAACACTTTTAAAGACTATAGAGGAACACAAGAATTTGGGAACAGCGAGTTAAACATCATCAGAAAAATATATTTTAAAAATTCCACCACCTTGTCATTATCATTTCCAGATTCGCCAACCCATAGTTTTCCTTCAGCGTCTCTCAAGCAAACAGCAGTATGGCCAGCATAAGAGCCCGTTGCCCATTTCTCTAAAGTCTCAAAAGCGCCCCAGGTACCTCTAATTTTTGATATAGCAAGAAAATCTCCAGAATGAATGTCATCAGTAGTAAGGTTTGTGACCCACGGCTGTGGACGTTCTTCAAATGAAGCACCCATATGTTTCTCTAGAAAATCAATATTTGACTTCTCGCCCCATCCATTATTGACGAACAAGGGGAAAGCATTCCATATTGCTGAAAGGGTTCCTAACATTCCTGCTTGCAATAGGAAAATGGACACCCCTCTATTTTTTACCTGTTTCAATTTAGTTGATCCATTAAACTATAACAAATGTACTCTTAGATCAATGACCAATGAAAATCATTCATGAAACGCTGGTGACTCACATATTCTAACTCAGCTTGAGACTTCCACTCTTTGATTTCAAGGGTATGTTCACGAGAAAAAAAGTAGTAATCCCACGTTACACGATATGGGGTTGCAAAGATGTAAAGGTCCAAACATGTCCAACTGTGTGCATTGCTCACCTACATAATATTGTAACAGAAATACAAATACAAAAATAAGAAGTACAAAACCCCAGTGTGATCAAGCGTTGACACTAAAAAATCGGAACTCTTTGCATCCAAGCATTAAAAAGAAGCATGCCATACTAACATGTATACAGATTTCGCATTCCAAAACATTTTCATTCTAAATATAGAAGAAAAATTATACATTACATACGGTCCAGTAACATCTGCATTTGCATTTTCTCCAAGCATGAGATGGCTGCAACTAAATAAAGGCAACATATAATCAACGGAAAGGCGTCGAAAGGATGGGTTTTTTTCAAAAAGATACCTCTTTTCCACAAGCATTCAGTAAGTACTGAATTATATTAGTGGGTTAAAAGTCAACTTTTGTAGCTTCCCGTGAAGAGTTGAGCAAAGAATCAAGATTAATTAACTTCCACTATTTTTCCATCAATCTGGCAACCAAATCAAATAGATATCTAACAACATAAGGAACTTTCAAAGAAGCTTCAAGGACTCGTTAAGCAAACTAATTCCAGGAATCACGTTACGATTAAGGGCAGCCCGAACCTCTAAGCTCTCGCTATCTACAGGATCCAGGATCGCATTGGGTCTACTATACATAGCCTTACCTTGCATCACTGCAAGAGTCTATCTCCATCAGTTAAATGCATGACCTCCTAATCCCATGACAACTTCCACCATTGCATCAAGGCTCCCCAAAGATCAACTCAAAAAAAATACTAAACAAGGGGAAAACATTTTCGTAATCCAAGTCCCAGTTCCCAATGATCACAAAATCATCCCCAAACTCTACAATATACACATGGACAAGCACTTCTATATAAGAAAAACAACTAAAGATACAGGAAAACAATAATGAAATTTGAAAAATAGCTATTGCAACTGGTTTGTTACATGGACAGAGGTGCAGTAAGTAGTATAACATTTGGCATAATCCATAAACAAACACTCAAATTTGACCTTAACTGACAATGTAAGCACTCTAATTTTGATTATGCACATCTACACCTCAACTCGTCTCCAACTCTAACTTAACAAAATAATCATCTAAATACCTCCAAAATTTATGTTCACGCGAGGACTAGTTGGAGTGTATAGTATGTCTAAATATTTAATTGTGAACCCCATGTGTTAAAAGTAGCATTTTTCAGAACCCATAAACTTCAAATCACGACTCTACGTCTAATCACTTTATTGAACACCTAACACCCAAATGAAAACAAAATAGAAAAAATTAGATTTGGGGGAAAACCTTGATATGAAGGGTACCACCACCAAATTGACTTTCAGATTTGTTGTGAAGCTCTAACCAAGCAATATTCTTGTAAAAGCAAGCAGCTTTCCACTCCAATGTATTATTCCCTTCAATTGAAGCAGCACCCATAAAAGCAGGCAATAGGTCCACAGCACTGTGAAGAGAATTGATAATAGGCCAAGATACCTGTCTTGGTAACAGCGGCAGAATATCTTTTGGATGAAACAGTGATTCATACCCATTTATCTGCCGCCATGAACAGAAACAACAGAGGAACAATACAGTGATTAATAAACAGTGATTCTTCAAGATTACAGCCATGGATGAAGCTTGTTTGTTTTTGAGAGTGTCAGCTTAAAAAAAACAATAATTTTTTTTTTAAATCTTAATGATAATAGTGATATTCAGATCAATGATTGATACAATTTCAGATTATTCAGTGAATATTCTGTTTGGCAACAAGAAATAATACAGATGAAGAGCTGATTGATTTTGTTTTTCTCCACAAATACAAATAAATCACAATTGACTGGAGAGAGCTCTTGCGAAAAATATTTTTCTAACAAATATAAATTGAAATTACTCTGAAAAAATAATTTTTTCTCGATTTATTATTCGTATTGAAGTTAGATTATTTTAATTAAAACACATCGAATTTCATTCGAATGAAGTGATTTTTTTTAAATTCAAAACTAACACATTGAGATTGAGCTCAGAGGATATGCCAAAATAGATCAAAATTCAAAAATAAATAAATAAGGGGGGTCAACGGGACCACCACTGAATATGCAATTAATAGTTTTTATTTATGGACGTATTTAATTTTTCGAAAATTAAATAATTTAAATTTAATTAAATATTTTAAAATGAGATTTATATAGTTGTATATAAAAATAATGATACTTCCTTCGTCCGGTATTATTTGTCATGGTTTTTATTTTTAGAGTCAAATTATAAAAATTTTGACTAACATTTTAAGATGTATTTTTCATCATATTAATATGCAAAAAATTGTAATTTATAGTACTTTTTATATAATTTTAGAATATCTAATTTTTTGTTTAAAATATCGAATTAATGTAATCCAATTAACCTTTAAAAATTAGTCAAATTGACTTTCAATAAGCGCAACATGACAAACAATTTCGAACGGAGGGAGTATATATTACAATAAATTATGAAAAAATTACTGTAATAATAGATTAATTTGGATCTTGAAATATAAATATGTTATATAAATTGAAACAGAGAGTAATAAAATTTTGAATTTTTATAAATAAATATTTATGATATGATTTTATAAAAATTCATTAGTAAATAATAAAATACTTTAGTTATTATTTAATACTCCTATAATTTTCTTACGTGATATAGATAGTCTCTTAATATGGAGTATAGCCTTTATATGAAGTTTTTCTTTTAAAAAAATAATAACTTATTCATTAATTTTTACATTTTAAAAGTTATTAAAATATAGGATTTGAGATTTTTAAACTAATATTTTTAATTATAATCCTAATCTCAAATCATATGTCATACGCGCTGTAAATTTTTATAAATATATTCTTTCACTTATTCATAACTAAGTGATTTGACCATTTTAATTTTTACTCCACTCTACTTTTATTTGTGTATCTAATATACATATATATACTAATTATTTTTTTTGTTTTCCAAAAAGTTAAACTACCTATAATAATTAATAGTAATTTAGTAAAATTAACATTTTATTTATTATCATTTTTAAAGAAATGTGTTTAATTAAATATAAATAAATAAATAAACATGAATAGAGGGAACAACGACAAAGATAAACTTCAATAATTTGATGTAAATATTTAAAATAAAAAAGTATTTATCGTGATATAATATATTGCTCACTCCGTACCCTATATTCTTTCAATGACTTACTTGTTTTATTGTGGTATAAGATAGTTTTTCCATAACTTGTTCAATTTTTACTTAAAAATTTACATATGTATCGATTAATTTACTAGCAGACCTAATAAATAATTTGAATAAGATCAAAACCGAGCAATTTTAAATCAATACACTTGATTTTTGTTAATAATTATGCTATTTAAAGTCAAATTAATGAGTCGAAGTTTAATTAACACGTAATGATTAGTGTACCAATCAAACCCATCAAATAAGTAGTTGTTTACAAATTGTATCTTGTTTTTTTTATCGATGAAGTGTTCAAGCTTATTTGTGATTTTGATTTATTTGATTTATATTACGTGATTGAAGAGAAAAACATTCTCTGCATATTTTTTTAAAATTTTAATTTTCAAAACTTATGATTAACGATTTAAGCTCTTGTAATCACATTACACATGATAGTAAGATTATCTAGTACATAAATAGCATTGACAACAAGTTGTGTCTATGCTTCAAATGGATTTTTCTTCGTTTTTCGTATTTATATTGGAGTTAAAATTAATTTAGAGCCACACCACATAATTCATCCAAAGAGGAAATACTCCTTAACGAAGGAATTTATATCCAAAACTCAAATTAAACCTTTAATTCAAGACGAAGAAATTTTGTCTATCACATCACAATATTTTAGCGACGGTCCACAAGTAACAATAAATTTTTTGCGTGAAAAGTCTACCAATATAAAACAACTCAAATTAAAGGGTTTTTTTTATTGGCAAATTTTTGTGCAACACAAAATAACTCTCAATACTACTGGCCTTATCTAGTCCCACGCATCTCTTATTTAGACCATATACTAAAAATTCTTATTTTGTTTCTTTCATAAGGAACTTTTTTCTTTTCTGAAAAAATAAAATAAAATTAGTAGTAACCACAAAACTTCTAGCTCCCAATTTTGAACCACAAATCAATTGGACTATAATATATTATGGATATAAATAATATACCCCTAATAAATACTATATGGTATTTTTCTTGGCATTTTGATTGCAAATCCAACCTAAAAGTTCCTTCAATATGTCTTCCATTCTACCTCAAAACCACACCATTAGATCCTCGCAACGAGCCCTCGATAAAATTGGAACGATACAGAAAAGATTCAGTACAGATCGAGCTAAGAGCACCTCCCGCCATGTTCTCCTACCTGCACGAGTCTATTGTATCTCTTCCTCCACCTCCTCTTCCTCGTCCAACATTGCCACAATCACCACCAAACCACCACCCGTTTCAGAACCACTAACTTACGATCCACTCACTCCCATCACAAAAATCAAGACTAGTAATACGAAAAGTGTATTAAATGACCCGAGTTTAAAATCCACTTGGGCTCATCGAGCCTGGATGGCAAGTGGGTGCACCACCGTGCTAATTCCTTTAGCACGGTCTGCAGCAGGGGTACTCGACTCACATATGTGGGCCGGGCCCCTTATAGCAAGCTGCATCGGCTACATCGTAGCCGATTTAGCTTCCGGAATCTACCATTGGGGAATTGACAATTACGGCAACGCTGAATCCCCTGTTTTCGGAGCCCAAATTGATGCATTTCAAGGTCACCATAAATGGCCATGGACAATCACCCGACGCGAATTCTCTAACAATCTCCATTCCTTAGCACGAGCAGTGACATTCACAGTCCTTCCAATCAATATCTTCTGCAACGATCCAACTACTCTGGCATTCGTCGGGGTTTGTTCAGGGTGCATTATGTTCAGCCAACAGTTTCATTCCTGGGCTCATGGTACGAAAAGTAAGTTACCTTCAATCGTGTTAGCATTACAAGACGCCGGAGTACTCGTATCGAGGGAACAACACGCTGATCATCATCGCGTTCCGTATAACAACAATTACTGCATTGTCAGTGGAATTTGGAACTCGATTTTGGATGAATCGAAGTTTTTTGAGCTGATGGAGATGATTTTCTTCTTTAAATTCGGAGTTCGGCCAAGATCATGGAGTGAACCAAATTCAGAATGGATTGAAGAAGCTGAAATACAATCAATTTCTGCTTCACATTGAATTCAATTTATAGTATATGTAACAGTTAATATACAATGTTTTGGTTCAAGTTATATTTTATTTTTTCCCATTGGTATCGAAATGATACTGATATACGTAACGAATAAGCATCCTCCACTTTCAATTACAAGATTGTATATTCGAGTTACAGGAAAAAAGGAAATAGAGGAATATGGGATAGGGCTGTGTGTCGATCGGTTATATTTTAAAGTTTATCATTTGGCTTACTGGTAACCGATTTGTAGAGATGTTAAACCGTTATAGAATTATTAAGATATTGACTTATTAATTATTGATTCATCGATTTTTAGGTGACAATCCAAATAAACCATCAACACGAATTCACAAGTTACATCATGCTAAAAAACAAGCACTTTTACATTATAGAATAACCAAGTGTTTGAGACAATAAAAAATAAAAGTAGGAAACCAAACTCTAAGTCGAGATTTTTTGATATAAAATGGTATAAATATAATTATTTAATTTACTATGGGGTTATCGGTTAACCTGTTAAAAAAAACTTCAGATCATTATGAACCGATAATCAATAATAAAAAAAATTAAAACCGTTACCAAAACCACTAAACCAATACTAATAAACTAATATTTTTTTTTTGATTTGAGTTATCGATGTCCAGTTTTGAACCGCCCTATAATACGGGGTTCACTGCTTTTGGCATAGAGTTGTGAATTGATAAATTTTAATTTTAACACAAATACATTAGCAACAATCATCAGAGTGGCGCAGCGGAAGCGTGGTGGGCCCATAACCCACAGGTCCCAGGATCGAAACCTGGCTCTGATATAAATTATTTTACATATTTTTTGGTCTAATTAGTTATCAAATATTCAAATTGTTATCTCAGAAGATTAGCTAAAGTCATAGTTCATAACTTGAATAAGAAGATTACTATATTGCTGAATGTTGAGCATACATGAGACACAATCAGATATTGCCGGATTCTAAAATTACGTTTTTGATCTTAACAACCAAGTTATATCCAGTGAGATTGTACGAGTAGGGTTTAAAAAGGATAGAGTGTACACAAATCTTAAACCTACATGTAGGAGTGTCAATAGTGTTGGGAATTAAACACACAACACACACAAATAATCTAGAGAAAAGAGAAACGGAACACAAACGGGACACACAAGAATTTAACGTGGTTCGGTTTCCCTACTCCACGACTGTAACAGGAGGATTTTATTTCACTTGTGCTGCTATGGAATTACAAATACAAGGATCATATTTATAGGAAAGCCAAATGGTTAACCTAGGGTTTCAGTAATGGGTCGGGCCGGCTCACAAGCCTCCACAAAGCCCAACAATCTCCCACTTGGAGGCTTGAAGAATTTCAACTGTCATCCACTTAGAACACTTGTATGTCTAGTAATCTTTTTCAACTCTCTCCTGCTACAGCGGCCTTCTCATCAGTCAACTGAAAGGCCCGTTGAAGCTCCCCGAAGCTTCAACACATCAGTCACGGCTGAAACTGCCCTTGACTCGTCCTCGGTCCCTACCGGCTCCCACTTGAGACACGAACTGCCGGATCCTAGAACTCCCTGAGAACAAACACTCTCCATACTCAGCAAGATATTTTCTGGAGACGTATCAACAGCTGGAATACTGGTTCTCTTGACCCACTGTCTTCTAGGAGCCTTGGCTGAAGCACGGCCGGTGCTCCCACTGCCACGAACGCCTCTGACTGGTCTTCCTGAACCTTTCCTTGCTCGTTCATCCTGAATCTGACCTGTGGCTCTGGGTTTCTTTCTTGCAAAGACAACCTTCTTCTGCCCACGAGATTCTGTGAACCGGACTTTGTTTTTCTTCTGAACTGGGACGGTCACTCCCTCAGACGGTAATCCGACAATATACAACGATCCTCTTTTTGTTCCACGAGCCATGACAAGATTGCCCCTCACGACCTTCCACTGCCCATTTCCGAACTTCACATGATGTCCCTGTTCATCCAACTGCCTAACAGAAATCAAACTTTTCGTCAAGCTTGGAACAACTCTGACATCCTTCAAGGTCCAGAAACCGACTGGCGTCTTCAGCACCATGTCACCCATGCCCGTAACATCAAGAGCTCTATCGTCTGCAAGCCTTACCTTTCCAAAGTCTCCAATAACCAGATTCTGCAATGCTTCACTGCTGTGGGTAGCGTGAAAAGAAGCACCAGAATCCATGACCCAGGAATCCACATTGCTCTCCGCGCAACAGATAAACAAATCCTCGTTGACGCTGTCTTCTGCAATGTTGACTTGTTTGTCTTTCTGGCATTGATTCCTGAAATGCCCCACCTCCTTGCAGTTCCAACATGTTACACCTGAGCCATCCCGAGCCTTTGACTGACTCCTTCTTCGGTTCCTGCTCCCACTACCTCTGTTATTTCCTCTGCCTCTGACGACGTTTAGCATATCACCTGATGATTCTCCAGAACTCCTTCTTCTGACATCCTCGCCAAGAACGAGATCACGAATCTTCTCAAAGGTGAATCCATTAGGTCCCACTGAACTGGCAACTGCTGTAACCGTTCCGGACCAACTGTCAGGCAATGATGATAACAGTAGTAAAGCTTGAACTTCATCATCGAACTTAATGCCAACTGACAAAAGTCTGGCTAAGATCGAATTCAATGAGTTGATGTGCTCGGTAACTGAACTGCCTTCCTTCATCTTTGTGTTCACCAACTCTCTAATCAGAAAAATTTTGTTTGCTGCAGATGGCTTCTCGTACATGTTAGACAAGGCTTCCAAGATGCCTTTCGCTGTCTTCTCCTTAAGAATGTTGAACGCAACATTCTTGGTCAACGAGAGTCGGATAACTGACATAGCTTTCCGATCCAAAACTGCCCACTCTGCATCAGACAATTTTCCTTGCTTGTCACCCAACACTACGTCCAAATCTTTCTGAACCAGCAAATCTTCAATCTGCATCTTCCACCAACTGAAATCTGTACCATCGAACTTCTCAATTCGGAACTTCCCATCTTCTGCCATCTCAAAGGACTTCGGCAATTCCCTTAACGGCGTCTACAGACAGCGGGCGGCGATTTGGACGATGCTCACGATCTGGACGCTCGCGGCTGGATCTGAGGCTCCTCGACGCGGCGGCCAACGGAACGGCGCGACGGACAGCACACGGACGACGGCTGTTCGCACCCTGCGCGGTTCTCCTAGCCGGCTGCTGCTTGAGGTTACCCACACGGTAACGGCGGCTACTCCTCCCTGCACACAGTTCTTCACACAAGAACCCTAGGTGACAATTTCTCACAGTTTGTGTTACAATGTTGTTGAAACCTCGCTCTGATACCAATTGTTAGGAATTAAACACACAACACACACAAATAATCTAGAGAAAAGAGAAACGGAACACAAACGGGACACACAAGAATTTAACGTGGTTCGGTTTCCCTACTCCACGACTGTAACAGGAGGATTTTATTTCACTTGTGCTGCTATGGAATTACAAATACAAGGATCATATTTATAGGAAAGCCAAATGGTTAACCTAGGGTTTCAGTAATGGGTCGGGCCGGCTCACAAGCCTCCACAAAGCCCAACAAATAGTACGGTTCAGTGATTATTTTTTAAAAAAAATTATACCGTTCCAATTTCTTGGGTAATATATTACCAAAACTAGACTTTTTAAAACCATCTCATTTATATCGTTCTCTCTTCGGTGTCAGTTTCGATTCAGTTAATTTTTTTTTCGTTTAAATATCATCTCAAAATATACTACTAAACTATATTTATTTCGCAAATATATTCCTAAAGAAATACTTTAATTCTTCACCAAGAAGACAAGAATGTAAATCATTGTTGCCGTATTATTTGATCTTAAATATTTCATAAGAGTGTTTAAATATGTTCTGTTGTATCATTTGAGGGTCGTATTATGGCCAATACCTACATGGATTACTGGACTTAATGGTGGCCCAAATGAAGATCAAAGTTGGCCCAATAAAGTGACACTAAATCTGGCCCAAATTAGGTACAAAAGTAGCCACAAATGTTGACCAAGTTATGACCCATAGGCCCAAATCATTTGCAATTTCGGTCCAAATTTCTTGACCCATTTGGCCCAAAACATCAGCCCAAGGGACCCCAAAACATCGGTCTTGTTTCCGAAAAATTATCGGCTCAAGTGCAACAAATTCAGAAGAAGAAAATACAGTAGAAGGGAACAACGTAATAGCAATTAATATGTGTTTCATAATAAAATACTCAAATTAATTATTATTTCTTAAGAAACGCATAAAGTAGAGTTTATGGCAATTTTTCTTTGTAATTACTCATTTCATTTTGATTTTTTTAATCCTACTTTTTTAGTTTATTTAAACAATTATCTCTCTCTTTTTCCTTTTTAATAACTTTTTAGTTCTAGGTTTCTACCTAACATGTTTAAGATCGATTAAATAATATTTTAATACATACCACATATCTTTTGATTTGTGTATCTTTAAGTTGGTTTAGACTTAGAACTCCTATTTAACGTTGGGTGTCCAATGAGACACAATGGGACTTACGAGTTAAGAGGTATATATATATATTTTCAAAGTTGAAGTTTTTAGTTATTAATCGAGGCCAAGTCGCCTTATAAAATCTTACCAAACACTTTTCTGTTATGAAAATGAGGCTACAGTTTCCCTTTGTTGGAATTAATTCCTTCACAAGGCTATTATTCTTCACGTTTAGTCTTTCAATATTATCTCTTAATTAGTTTATTAATTTTTTTTTACGAGTTTATAATATATGTATCTAATAAATTGTGATATATATACTTTTTCTGGCCAATAAATATCAGTTGATAAAAATACATGTCTCAGATTACTTGATCATTTACAAAATCAAGATAAAATTAATCAATTTTTTTTCCATTTTACCCTTATAATTAATATCATCATCATGCTTAATGTTCAAGAAGCTTAAACAAAATTAATATTCCCATAATTCATTTTTCTAAAAATTTCATTAAATACTTTATTATTCCTTTATATTCTTGTTTTTATTCACTTTGGAATACTTATAATTGAATTGTTTAAGAACAAGTATACGTCAACAATAAAAAACAACTTATAAAGTGTGAACATCAATTTAATGCGAAGATCAAATAAAATTTGAGTGATTAAAGTAATAATTCACGTTAAGTTTAAAAATATTTTAATGCTTATCTCTTCTTTTTACAATGAATTTTAGGTGAGAAATATTTTATTTAATTTAGAAATCAAACAATTTGCGTTGCTTCCAAAAATTTTTGAACACTACAAAAATATTTTTTTTTGAAAATTCCTTTAATTTTTTTTGGAAGAAAGAAATTGTTTTTATCATCTATTAATATTGAAATAAATGTGCATAAGTTCCAATAATACCTTTTGTATGTCATATCATCATAATTGATCTTTATAATCATCAACACGAATAAATAATAAATCAGTCGAATTGATCATCTTATTTATAATATCTTACGTATCATGTTAAATGAAAAGTGATTCGTTAAATTTCTAGACTTGAACATTCTTTATGAAACTTATTGCTTTTTTAGTTTCCATCGATGTTTGAAGACCACATTGGAGCTCCGCCTTAGTCCGGATCAACACTGCAAGGCCCATTTGAAGATGAATTTTGTCCATATCCAACGCTCGAATTCGACACCTTTAATTAAGAATGAAACACTCCAACCAGTGCGCCACAGCCCATTTTGGTAACCTACGGCTCGTTTGTTTTCAAATGCAGCTATATGTTAGTTTTTGCCTACAAATAGAATTTTGAGCTGCACCATATTTGTTTGTTTTTCTCACTCAGTACTGAAAAAAATAGTACAGACTAAAAAGGAATCAGAAACTTTGTCCCATTCTTTTAGTATGATTCAATACACAAGAATGGGCTGTTTTTTCCTTCTGTATTCTTGAAAACCCTGATGTAAAAAGAGGAAAAATACAATTTTTTTTCAAAATCAAGAATGGTGGATTGTTCAGAAGTTGAAATCATGGAGGAAAGAGAAGAGGTTATGGTTTCATCTATTGATGAAGAAGTGAAACCCATATTTAGAGTTGCTCATTTTCTTAAACCAACAACCAAAAAACTCCCATTTCTCCCTTCAAGAATCAAAATTTCTTGTTCATCACCAAAAGTTCAGTTTAAGGGTGGTTCTTCATATATGAAGGGATGGTCTAAATGGGTTAATAAGTTAAAGCCTTTACACCAAGAGATATGGAAGAAAGCTGGAGTCTTTGAAGGTATTATAGCTTCAACATTTATGATTTATAAGCATAGTGATTTGATTCTTGCTTTAGCTGAGAGATGGTGTATGGAGACTAATACATTCATTTTACCATGGGGAGAAGCTACTATTACTTTGGAGGATATGGTGGTTTTAGGTGGTTTCTCTGTTTTAGGACACTCTGTGTTGAAACCTGTTAAGACCAAAGATGCTGTTGACATTGAAAAAGCTCTTGCTGAGGTTCATAAAGATATTAGAGCGCGTAAAACGAACGTTCGTCACAGTGCCTGGATGGAGCATTTTGCAGGAAGAGGTGATCATTTGGAGCATGTTGCATTTTTAACCCTTTGGTTGTCAAGGTATGTGCTTCCTGCTAGAAGCTTTCAGAAAGTGGACAGAGCTCTTTTCTCTATTGCAATTTATCTTTCTCAAGGAATTCCAATAGCACTTGCCCCTGCTGTTTTAGCTAGTATTTATAGGGATATGAGTTTGCTTAAACAGTTTATTGTATCTTCAGCTAAGAACCATTCGCCGAGTGATTCTAGATGTATAGAAGATGAGTTGAATCCGAACCTTCGGGCTCCTTTTCAGTTTATTCAGCTATGGGCTTGGGAGAGATTTACGAATTTGCAGCCTAAGCCTAGTAGTATCATTTACACTGGGGAGCCAAGAGTAGCTAGATGGCATAAGGCGAAAAAACTAAATAATGTGGATCATAGGAGTGCAATAGATTCTGCTGCTGAATGTTTTCTGTGGCGTCCTTATGCCATTGATATTGTGAAGAATTGGGACATCAGCAGATTTTACAAGGAGAGGGATGAATATGTGGTGGTTGGACCAAATATTGGAAGAGAAATCATGACTTTTGCTCGACTTGTTCGAGCTTCTGAACTAGTTGGAATGGATTGTGTTGAACAATATAATCCACATAGAGTATCAATGCAATTTGGATTTGATCAAGATGTGCCTGATTGTGTGAATCATGCTAGTGATCATATCCCGAAAATTGCTTGGACTAATTATAACAGACCAATTAAAGATGTCAAGCTCTATATACCTTCTAGGTTCATCGAGTCAGATGTCAGCAGACGATACTTGGAATGGTGGAAGAACCAAAATGTTGCACCTGAGGTTGCAATTCAGCACGAAAAGATGAATGCCTCTGTATGTTGTGGTTTTTTGCAGAAATGTGATATGATAGTTATAGAATCATCATCATCAGATGATGACAATATTCCAATTTCTGTATCTTTACGCAAGAGGAAACTCATGAAGAAAGAAGTTGCTGTACCTGGTAATAATCAGAAACTCTTCCTTAGCATGCAAAGCCAATCTTCTTCAGCTTCAAATGATGGGACTGCCAGAGCAAGGGAGACTCTAGTGGAATCGAAACCAATAAGCGATAAATTTGAGGCTTCAAATGGAAAGTCGGATGAAGATGGAGATGGGCCATACGTAGTTAAGGAAATGGTGCCACTAGAGAGCAAGAATAACAATGACAAAGGTGGCTGCAAGCTCAACTTAACTGATGGTATTGCACTTGCAAGTGACGGTCCAAATGCAGGACTTTTGAGTACTAATCCAGCTAAAACCTTACAAATGAGCGAAGCTTCAGTGGTAACACAGAAGGTAATAGCAACGTGTACCAAAATAACTGAAGGCAATATGGCCATGGGAAACATTAATAACCATGAGAAAGGGAGCGGTTCATGTGATATGATCGATATTGTGAAACTTGAGAGGAGGATTAGAAACCTTGAAAACATCAATGCTGGAAAGGTTCCAATATTCAGGACAAAGTGAAAACAAGATTTAGCTAAACTATAGTGCTAATACTTCTCTTACAAAGTTTTTGTTTAGTTCATGAAGCTATATTATTCTTCTTTATTGCCTAGTACTCAAAGACACTCAGACAGTGCTACTAACTTGTTCTTCTATTTAGGTCCTCTTGTAACTATCTCAGCTTTAGTAAAAAAATTTCACTTGAATCATGTTTCAGTTAACTTGTTTAGTTTCCAGGTTTCTAACTGTTTTGCATATTAACAATCTTGCATAGTCCTCATTGAGCTCTATGAAGTGTTTGTGGCTGTTGCGAATGCTTTCCCAGACTATCAAGTTACTCTGAACTCGGAGTCAGAGATTCTTTTTAATTCTCTCCCCCTTTCAATTAAATCAAGTTGAGTGACAAACATCTTCTTTTAAGTGTGGAGATTGGAGTGTAAATTAACAGGAAAGGGATGAAGATTATATTGAACTTTGGTCATATTCTTGTCTCAAAGTGTACTTATTGCAGACAGCGTTGACAATAAAAAAGAACTTTTGAGCATGTCTTTGTTTTAGGGGATATTTGCAAGACAGTTATGTAGCTATCTTATATCCCTAACCCCACTAGCTAGACTAATCGGGATTTGCATCAGCTAGTTGCACTAAGGGGGTAAAATGCTATGTACCAAGAAGTTCACCTTTCTCCATTGCGTTGAGTCTATACATCATTCTTTCTGGCAAGTTTATCGAATCTGTTATATAAATGAACTGGTGCTTATTCCGATACCTTCCTTTCATTGTTAAGCTTTGGTATATATGTAGCTTTCCCTAACTAAACCAACCACCATGTTTTAAATATACACACTCTCATGTGAGAAGGGGAGCCTTGGAATAACCGGTAAAATTGTTGCCATGTGACCAGGAGGTCACGGGTTCAAGCCTTGAAAATAGCCTCTCGCAGAAATGCAAGGTAAGACTAGTACAATAGACCCTTGTGATCGGCCCTTCCCTGGACCCTGTTGCATAGCAGAAGCTCAAGTGCAGTATGACTCTCATGTAAGTTTCTGGAATGAACCCTTCTGTTCTGATTTTTTTTACAGTATAGTTATTATGTATATGATGGTATACTGAATTTTAGGGATTTGAATATCTAGTTAACGTAGTTAGCTTATTTTCTTCATGTATCTATATCATTGTATCTTTGAGTAATGAGATGAGTTACTCTCTACACATTGTCTATTACATGGTACGAGAGCTATATTCGTCCTCGTTTGTGCTTTCAATCCACGCTCAACTTGGGTCTGGACGTGGAAGGGGTGTTAGAGTCCCACATTTGTTGGGGAATAAACCGATGGTTTGCTTATATGAGTTTTGGGCCTGTTTATTTGGACCAGTTGGGTAGGATGTTTCAACTGAAATTCACACCCAAATGCTTTCTTTCAATTAGTTTGACCCGCCTTCCTTTTTAGTCCTTTTAAAAAAGTGATTATTTCCCCTTTTTTAGTTTTAAATTTCCATATATCATGTTTCAGACCACAAAACTAATGGACATTTTAGTAAATTTGAAGTATCTTTATTTTTATACCATACAATTCAAAAGTTTTTTTTATTTTCTTAAATTCTATGCAAAGTTAAATTGGTCAAAACAAATTGAAACTAAGAGATTACCTTGTATCTTAAGGTGATATTTAGTGTCCATAAGATGTTTTGTCGTTTTGCGCGATTATGGAAAATGTTTTATTTCTTTTCATTATATTATATGAACTAGTGAATTCTCCTAATATGAAGAAATCTGTCAATTAAAACGAAATTCAATAATTGCTTTAGGTAACAAGTTCAAATCCTAAGCGCGATATTGCTCTGCTACTTTTTTTCTTTGAATCCGCTCATATAAATTTGTCTATGTCACTTCTTTACTAGTTTCTCAAGTGGCTATGGATGAGATGGATGTAGACAAGGATCTAAGCTTTCGCGGTGAGAGTGCTAATAATGATTTAAGTTTTCTGAATGGTAATTTCAGGATGAAGATGTCGGCTGGCTCGTTTTACATACCACGATCTGACAAAGCGCCTCTTGGGGAAGATGCACATTTTATTTGCGGAGAGGAAGAAACCATAGGTGTAGCAGATGGCGTCGGTAGTTGGGCAAGAAAAGGTATCGATCCTGGAGAGTATTCGAGACAGTTGGTTAGAAATGCTGAGCTATCGATTCAGAAGCAGAAAGATCAAAGGAACAAAATTAACCCAATGGAAGTTCTCAACGAAGCTTATTTGAACACAAAATGTCAAGGTTCGTCAACAGCTTGTATTTTGACTTTATGCTGTGATACTATACACGCGGTCAATGTTGGAGATAGCAGGTTCGTTGTTATAAGAGACGGGGTCATAGTTTACAAATCGGAAATTCAGCAAAGAGGATTCAATTATCCCTTTCAGTTAGGGAATGGTGTTGAATTAGATGATCCAAGTGTGGCACAAGAAATTAATGCTGCAGTAAGAATCGGGGATGTGATAGTGATGGCTACAGATGGACTGTTCGATAATGTTCACAACCATGAGTTGGAGAAATTAGTACACGACGGGGTAGGGGATTTGCACAAACTGGAAACATTTTCGAAGATGTTAGCACAGAAGATTGCAGAATATGCCCTGCAGAAATCAGAAAGTAAAACTGTATATACACCTTATGCTGAAGAGTGCTCCAAAGCTCAGATATATCGTCCTGGTGGCAAGCGTGATGACATTACAGTGATAGTTGCCCAGATTTTGCCCCGATAGTTCTGTTTAGGGGTTTAAGGTTTAGGATTTCTTGTTTGTGCTTATCGGTGATGTAAAATGAGCTTGGATGAAATTTCTCGTACTTTTTTTTTTTTTGCTATTGATGCTCATTATCTTCTTGACTCCTCTTTCATTTCTATATGAGTTTAAAATTTTTTTAGTGTGTGGTATACTTAGCAAACAGGCAAAAAACAAAGATTTTTTGATCAATATTGAAACAATAGTTAATTGTCGACCCCTTGTCCTGGATGTTGTTTGGTCACTAAAGCTAGAGACTGAGGAGTTAACTGGGATGGATTGGATCGAACCGAGGGAAACTCGCGTTTTCCCTTTAGGCTTTAACGAGCCTTACACTACACAAATCTAGATTAGTCAAGTTAATGGAAGGTATCGCGATCATAGTATATAATTGTTCTGTATGTGCTTCCCCTGAATCATTGCTAATACGCAAACTCATTTTTAGCAGTACTAAGGCCTCCATTTTCGGTGGGAATTCCATCATTTAAAGCTGAAGAGTTCGATCTGTTCTAACCTCATCGCATTTCTGCACAAATGCACTAACATACAGAGGCATTCAGCTTTTCGTAGTGTCCTCATGACAGTCTTGGTGTCCTTCCACGATTTTTAGACCATTTTCCCCTGGTTACACGCTTAACTGCATCATCTGATGCAACGTTTTGGTCCTTCCACCCGCTCCAAGTATCTCATGCTGACAATATGACTTGGAGAGCCCTCCAAGCACGATTGACGCAACATCTTGATCAAATCAGAACATTTTTCAGAAGAAAAAGGGAATTAGAATACTGCTAAAGTGATCAAAACTTAGTCAAAAGGGGACTCGGACTTAACCCCAAATATACATCAGAGATTACCGTAAAGGCAATCCAGAAAGAAGGAGAATGTTTGAACATGCACGACACTGTTTTACGTTCCACATGTCTAAGAAAACGCTATACAAATTACCTTACAAAAAAAATTGGCTTTGCTTGTAGCTAATTTAGCTAGATGATCGATCACTGTTTTGGTTCTCTGTAGCAATGAGCGAAGCAAAAATCAGCATTTCTTATCAAATCATCAGTCTTACTCTTCAGGTCGAGGTTTTGAGAGGTTCTATTCTTTCATCATCAACACTGGAGAGTTGATTTTTGCGTTTGCTACCCTCATTCAACAGCGCTATGATCTTTACACAGAATGGGAATAGCAAACGCAAAGATGAACTCTCCAGTGTTGTCACTGGCCATGCCTAGTGTTAACTTCCATCTGTGTCAAGTTTAATCATCCCCTGTGTGGTCTGTTTCATACCACAATTTTACGCAGTGTGTTTGATTAACTTAAATCTTTGGAAAATGTATTTCAAATCAACTCACTTTCCTCAAATTTAAGGTAAGGAAAATATTTTCCAAACATCACTTCATCCTTTATTTTCTTTCTTATTACGACCCGTACCTGACTATCCCCATACAAAAAAAAACAAAAACAAAATTAAAATATTTTTAAATTTCAAATATATTTTTATCCCTATCCCCAAACCACACTCTCCCTCAAACAAACAAATAAAAAAATTACAAGTTATTTTTGAAAAATGTTTCAAATTTTAAGATTTTGTTTTACCTCACCCACCCCCTACCCTCTACCCCACCTCCCCAAAAAATTGTTTTTAAAAATATTTCAATTTTCTTTTTTTTTTCACTCCCCCCCCCCCAAAAGG
>NC_028643.1:77691705-77730644 GCF_001406875.1 Solanum pennellii | reverse complement strand
CGCCACCCCCATCAAATTCTTTTTTTTTTAAAAAAATATAATTAATTTTGGGAAATATTTCAGTTTTTTTATTAAAAAAATCATTTTTTACGCCACCTCCACTCCTATCCCCACGCCTACCCCCAGGCCATCCCTGTCAATTTTTTAAAAAAAATTATTTTTAAGAAATATTTCATATCATTTTTTTCATTTTTACGCCACCCTACCCATCCTCCACCCCCCCAACCCAGGCCATTCCCGTTAATTTTATTTTTTGGCAAATATTTCAAATTTGAAAAAATTTCATTTTTTACGCCACCCCATCCACTACCATCCGCCCCACGCGCCACCCTCACCCTGGCCACCCCCATTAATTTTTTTTTAAAAAAATTGATCTTGAAAAATATTTCAATTAATATTTTTTATGCTCCTCCTCGACCCCCATCAATTTTTATTGTTTTTAAAAGTTTTTGAAAAAAAATAATCATGGGTAAGGCCTCATGGTCGGCTTTTGGAATGGTCATCGGGGTCTTTTCCTAGTTGAGGTTGGGTCCTAGATCAATTATTGATGTTGATTTTTAGATCAGAAATTATTTTTCTAAAGCGTACTTTTTAGTCTCAAGCAAAAAATAAAAGATATTTTCTGAAAAATATTTTTCATTCACCAATCAAAAATTAAAAAATTATTTTCTAGAAAATATTTTCTACTCATCTACCAAACATAAAAAAATAAATTAGAAATCCATTGATTTTCTAAAAAAATATTTTCTAGGAATGTTTTCTAGGAAACTATTTTGCATGGAAAATATTTGGGAAAATTGTATAAAATAACAATCTATTAACTCAAATTAAATCTTATAACACAATTTGGTTTAATCGTAACCCGTAACAAACAATTGTCATTCGCCCCCCTCACTGAATTTCTCGCTTGCCACTCTCAATTTCTTGCTGCCAGTCTCTCCCTCGCCTCTCTAATTTTATAAAAGCACAAATGTATAATAGCTTGTCACATATCACTACTTAATTTCCTTCTTTAAAGATAATTACAATTTAATAATAGCTTTTTTTTTCTAGTTGAATATTGAATTAGAATTGATTTTTCTATGGTAATTAAGTCCATTGAAATTGTATTACATATATTATTTAGGGCAACTTTCACATATAGCAAACATAAAATTTATACTTGTATGCTATAGCAAAGTTTACATAATTGCTCTTCATAGCAAATATATATACATACAATTCGCTATACATATACAATTAAAGTGAAGTGCATAAAACGACAAAGAGAATGAGACTTGGGCAGAGAATTGTATAAAACGAAGTATATACAACGAATTGTATAATTATAAGTGTATAGGACAATTATATACAATTTGAATTTGTATAAAACGAGAAAGGGAGAAAGGCCAAAGAGGCTTGGGCAGGGAATATACAATTGAATCGAATTGTATAAAACGAGAATGTGAGAAATTATATATAATTTGAATTTGTATAAAACGAGAAAGAGAGAAAGACAAAAGAACTTGGGCAGAGAAATACTTTTATTGTATAATTATAAGTGTATAAGATGGAGATATATGTATTTGCATGTGTACGTATATACAATTTTCTCTCGCTTTATACAATTAGAAACACAATTTATACAATTCTATTGTATAAAGCAAGAGAGGCGAGCGAGAGAGGGAGAGTGTCGAGCGAGGAAATGAGGGAGAGAGGGACTAACAAACAATTTTCTATGGAACACAAATAAATCAAAAGATAGTCACTATATTTATTTTATATTATTAGTTTGTCATTTTATACAATTATCCCTATTATTTATGCATAGGATTTCTTGGAGAAAGGTTTATTTACGTGTGATATTGTTTATATATATGATTTCTTGGAGAAAGGTTTATTTATAGGTGATATATTATTTATATAAAGGGTATTGAAAAAAGGTTTTATTCTAAGTTTTTCATTATAACAAGAAAGAACGAACCTTTTCTTGTGAGTTGATAAAAAAAAGGTCTAATATATGGTGAAAAAGGATGTGGATGAATTTTCATTCACAACGGTTATTATATACTTCTTTCGTTTAAAAAAGAATGATCCTTTTTCCTTTTTAGTCTAAAAGAATGACCTCTTTCTTTTTTTGGCAAAACTTTAACTTTAACTTTACACGTGACATGTTTAAGACCACAAGATCAAAGAACATTTTTGTACATTTGACATAAGTTTAATTTAAAACCACAAGATTAAAAAGTCTTCTTTCTTTTTCTTAAACTCCGTTCAAAGTCAAATTAGGTCATCCTTTTTTAAACGGAGAAAGTACTTAAGTTTGTATGGTATTGTACTTCAGTTCAATAATTGATTTAGGTTACGATTCAAATTCTAAGCTCATTCTCTTTTCTTGAAGATCATATCTCAGAAGGTAACGACATCTAAGATGATTGCTTCTTTATAGCAACGAGTGAAGCAAAAATCAGCATCCGCTATTAAGTTTTTATAACCCTATGTACTTATAAGTTAATTCTTATGATAAATGTTAATAATAATTGTTTACATAGCTTTTCTGACGAATCACTACAACAAAAACAATTTTTAGCGATATTAAATATTGACATTAACAAAGAGTGCTAAAGTTTTTACCGTTAGTTACGTTTTATTCAAACAAATATTATTGCTAAATATTTTATACAAAAAATGTTAATTATCGCTAAAAATACATTATAAGAGCCAAGCAAACGGGGAATGAGCCCCATATATAGCTGTACGGAAATACTTTATGTTGATAGTTTGTAAGAGAACTATTTTCTTTGTTCGGTTTATTATGAGTTGAAATATCATGTCATAATGATAATTTCTTTCAAATTAATTTTCCATGAGAGGAAGATATACAACTAGCAAACCTCTTTAATTTCTTCTTACATAAAAACACAATATTGATTGGAAAAATTACATAAATTAATATATTTTAAAAAATAATTACTGATTTTAGCGATACTTTTGATTTATTATCATTTATAGCAATATTGTAACAAATCTGTAATATGTATTAAAAGTGAATTATGTATTCAATATATTTGAATTATAATTGTTTTTGAAACATATTATGATTGTTTGGTAAAAAATTGTCATATTGTATTATAAGTGTATTAAAATGTGTGATAAATGTATTATCCATCATTAAAACCTGTATTATATGTGAATAATAAATTATTTTTCGTAATATGCATTAAACTTGTATTATAAAGAATTAAAGTGGTCAAGTGAAAAAAAATATTATTGCTATAAATGGTAAATATTTTTTATTATAGTATATTTATGTAAGTTTCCCATATTGATTTAAGGCATCATAGCACTTAAAAGACAAATTTAGCAGTTTTAGTCAAAACTCATTGAAAGTATTAATAAATATACAAAATCTCTATAAAAATTTATTCCAAGCTCAGTTACTAATATCTAACTCACTATTATAGATATTTGCCATAGTTCAAATATGGCTTGCTAAAATTCAAATTATCTTTCACATTGTCTGTATATAACCTCCGATGAATTTCTTGAATAAACGTATATGTATATATATTGAAAAATATTATCAAATGATTAATGACAATCTAAATTTAATTTTTTTTCTAAAAATAAACAATCCCATCCCGCCAAAAAAATAATAATTGGTTTTGTAGAATGTTTTTAATAATGACTGAAGTTACGTTATGAATCAATGGAATACTATTGAGTAAATATATGTCGTAGTTAGAAGAACTTTCATATTTTTTTTGTTATTTCCGTCACCAAATTCACCGGCTTTACGTTGATAGTCACCCTACTTCAATTGTATTATGTATATAGGTGAAAGTTTTTATTGATATACATATTACATATTGAATCTCTTTATATACTTAATCCTATATTTTCATATTATGTTCTGTTATCTCCGTCAACAAATTCATTGTTTTCCTCTTGGAATTAGGCCTTAATTCTTACGCAAACGTAAATTTCAAGTAGCATCAATACGTACCTTATGATACAATATAAACCTTATAACATGACATATTTTGTTTTGTTATTCCCGTCACCAAATTCACCAGTCTTTAATTGACTGTTAGCCTACTGCAATTATTTTTCTTTATCGAGCTTTAGGACTAAAAACTCATGCACATAAAATTTAAATAATACACATCATCATTAGTGGCAAAGCCCAATATGTTAAAAAAGAGTCAACTATCACCAGTTCACTGAAAAAAATATAGATACTATATATGTTCTGTTGAATCCCTAAATGTTATATCAAATGATTAAGACGATCCACATTCATATTTTTTCTATAAAAGTTACCCCCTCAAAAAAAGAGAGAAGATTTTGTAGAATATTTTAAGTAAGTCTTGAAATCACGCTGTGAATTAATAAAATACTATTGAGTGAATATATGTTGTAATTAGAAGGATTCTCAGTATTTTATTTTGTTATTTCCATCACAAATATAGTTGTTTTACGTTAATAGTCAACATACTGCAACCATATTCCTCTATCGTGGCTTAGCACTAAAATCTCATGCACATAAAATTTAAATAATATTCATCATCATCAATGACAAAACAACTTGTATTTAAAAGGTGTCAACTGATACCACTCAATTGAAAAAATATATTATGTAGATTATGTGAAAAGATTTATCACAATAACAAAATCAGCTTTTAGCGACAAAAATTATACACATTTACAATAATGCGAAAATATTTACCAGTATTAGTTATTTTTAATTATATCCAATGTCATTAAATGTTTTAGTGACATCTACATAGAGTGTTAACTGACACTATATTTAGTGGTTAAGCTATTGCGGTTAATTAATTGCAGCTAAAGATTATTTTTGGTGTACTGACATAGTACGTATTGAATCCCTTTATATATTTACTCGTATATTTTGTCGAATTTTGTTTTTGTTATCTCCATTACCAAATTAGCCAATTTTACGTTAGTAGTCAACCTGCTGCAATCGTTTTCCTCTAACAAGGATTAGGATTGAGCTCATGCCTGTCGTAATATCAGTATTTACCTTATGGTACAATATTAACCTTTCAACATGATATATATAGTTTTGTATTCCCACTATCGAATTCACCTAATTTATTTCATTGACTATTAGCCTAGCGCAATTGTTTTTTTCTATCAAGGCTTAGGACCGAAAACTCATTCACGTAAAATCTAAGTAATACACATCTTTATGATCATAAGCAGAGCCACCTGTATTAAAAAAGAGTCAACTAATACCAGTTCACGGAAAAAGTATATATACTATGTGTTGTGTTAATCCCTAAATATTATATCAAATATTAATGGCGATTTAAATTCATAATTTCAGTGAATTATCTTAAAATTAAATTTCCAGGTATATATTCAATTAATAAACATCATTAATTTCTTTTTACTTAAAAACAAAAAAGGTAATATACATTTCATTATTGCACTTTAAAGTCAAATTCAGCAACTTTAGTCAAAGTTCAATTGATTCTGTTAATAATTATTATATCAAATGATTATTGACGGTTTGAATTCATAATTTAAGTGAATTATCTTAAAATTAACTTTCCAACAACAATATTCAATTAATAAACTCATTAATTTCTTCTTACTTAAAAACAAAAAAGGCAATATTCATTTAATAGTTGCACTTAAAAGTCAAATTCAGCAACATTAGTCAAAGTTCAATTGATCCTATTAATAAATATTATATCAAATGATTAATAACGATCCGAATTCATAATTTGAGTGAATTATCTTAAAATTAACTTTTCAGGAAAAATATTCAATAAATAAACCTCATTAATTTTTTCTTACTTAAAAACAAAAAATTCAATATTCATTTAAATATTGCAATTAAAGTCAAATTCAACAACATTAGTCAAAGTTTAATTGATTCTATTAATAAATATTTATAGTATGTAGTAAAATTATTCAACACATTAGTAACTTACATTAAATATCACTATTTCAATCCGTCTATATATAACCTGAGAAGCATTTCTTGGAAAAACATATAATTTTAAAAAAATATCAAATGGAAGATCCAACTATCATTGAAAGGGTAGAGTTGTTGGTTTCACCACTTGGTGGAATTCCACAACGAAGAGTTGCCCATTTTTTAGATCCGATTGGTACTTCGATTGAAGGACCAAATTTGATACCTCATTCAATCCACTTTCCATTTGATCAATCTGAGTGGCCATTGAAAGTCACGTTTCATGGTTGCAATGGATGGAGGGATCAACAGAAGAAATGGAAAGAATGGGTTGAAACGATGGAGTCTATCCATCGCCCTGTATGGATAGCTGCAGGAATTTATGGAGCGCTAAAAGGTTCAACTTACAGGGTCCATACCAACGAAAATTTAATATTTGGGTTGGTAGAGAGGTGGTCTTGTGAGACTAACAGTTTTATTTTTCCGTGGGGTGAAGCTACTGTTAGTCTTGAAGACATGATGGTTTTGGGAGGGTTTTCTGTTTTGGGTGACTGTGTTAAGTCCCCCCTTCAATCCCCTGAGTTGGTAGAGATTGAAGAGTATCTTGAGAATGCAAGAAGAGGACTTATCGGATCAAAGACAAACAATCAGAGTAGGTGGTTGAATTACTTCATGAATAGTGGTAAGGACTACGAACACGAAGCTTTTCTTTCTCTTTGGTTATCAAGATTTGTGTTTCCATGTAAAATAGGTGCTCCTGTTTTCTCGTTAGCTGTTAATCTGGCTAGAGGTATGCGGCTAGCGCTTGCTCCTGCTGTTCTTGCTAGCATATATAGGGACTTGGGCTCGTTGAGAAAGGCTATGATAGAGACATGCGGAAGAAATAGAGACATAAGTGAGATTCATAAACTTAATCTTTGGTCGCCATTGTTCTTTGTTCAAGTCTGGGCTTGGGAGAGGATGGTATCTTTGCAGCCAGAGTGCCCTCAGAATTACAATATAGTCAGTGGGGTGAGAATAGGCCGATGGCACAATGTGAAACAAACGGGTGAAATTAATTTGAGGACTACTATTGATGCATCTGGGGAGATTTTTCTGTGGAGGCCATACGCCTTGGCTGTGGAAGCTGGTTGGTCAATTTTTCCCAAGTTTTACAAGGAAAATGAAGAGTGGACAATAGTTGGAGGGCAAAATTTGGATCAAGGAATGGAGTCTTTTGTTCGATGCTTGAGGGTGTCTGAGCTTGTCGGTTTAGATTGTCAAGAGCCTTATCGACCAAATCGGGTAGCAATGCAGTTTGGGTATGATCAAGACTTCCCAAAATGGATTCCTCGCTCGCCTTCAAGTCCAGAACTTGCCTGGTACAATTACAGCAGACCTATTGCTTCTGATTTGAGGTTATACTATCCGTCTAGGCTGTTTGAACCGGATGTAACAACACGGTATTTTAAATGGTGGAGAAACGAAACTGATTGTCAAATGGAGAATTACCCTGATGTTCCTCCGGAGCATATTGCAGAGGAAACAGTTCACACATCCATTGACGGGAACGGGAGTAGCAGTGCAGGAAGCATGGAAAGGAGCAAAGCTTCAGTGGTAACAGCAACGTGTACCCAAATAACTGAAGGCAATATGGCGATGGGAAACCATGAGAAAGAGAGCGGTACATATGATATGATCGATATTGCGAAACTTGAGAGGAGGATTAAAAACCTTGAAAACATCAATTCTGGAAAGGTTCCAATATTCAGGACAAAGTGAAATCAAGCTAAACTATAGTGCTAATACAAAGTTTTTGTTTAGTTCATGAAGTTATATATTATATTCTTCTTTATTGCCTAGTACTCAGACAGTACTACTAGCTAGCTTGTTCTTCTATTTAGGTCCTTTTGTAACTATATATCTCATCTATAGTAAAAAAAAATTTTCACTTGAATCATGTTTCATTCTTCTATTTAGGTTTCTAACTGTTTTGCATATTTATTAACAATCTTGCATTTGCGGCTGAAGCGTTTGCGGCTGTTGCGAATGCAAAGTCAAGATTACAGATGTAATCACTAGCATGTTTTTGCAAGACAGTTATGGAGCTATTTTGCAGGATCAATTCAAATGGAGAAACATGGTATTGTCGATTCCAACTTGTTTGAAATTGAAACGCAATAGTAGTAGTTATTGTTTCAGTCTTGGTATAATGTTATTTTTCATATTTTGTTTTGTTATTTCCATCACCAAATTCACCAATTTTACGTTAATAGTCAGCCTGCTGCAATCGTATTATGTAGATAGGTGAATTTTTTTATTGATATATATGCATTACGTATTGAATCCCTTTATATACTTAATCCTATATTTTCATACTATGTTTTGTTATCTCCGTCACCAATTCACTATTTTCCTCTACTGGGTATTACAACTTAATGCTTACCACATACGTAAAGTTCAAGTAGCATCAATACGTACCTTATGGTACAATATAAACCTTACAACATGACATATTTTGTTTTGTTATTCCCACCACAAAATTCTGTATTCTTTTATTGACTGTTAGCCTACTACAATTGTTATTCTTTATCGAACCTTAGGACTAAAAGCTCATGCACGTAAAATTTAAGTAATACACATCATCATTTGTGGCAAATTTTCCTAAATTTTCAAATAGGGCTACCTACACCAAAAAGGAGACGATAAATTTACTTCTATATGAAAACCAATGTTGAGAAGAGTTCACATTAAGGTAACAATGAGGGAAAAAAATATTTCTTATGTGAAGATATTTGAATAATTATTAAAAAATATTCAAATATCAAGATGATATTTAATGCTAAATTAAAAGTGCTAATATGCATTTAGTAAAATTTTTAAAAGGACTAATTGACAAATAATACAAATCTTATAGGTAAATTTGGAAACTTTTAAAAAGTGCAAGGCCTATTTTGCTCTATAAAAGTTTCCCTCCTCTTTCATTAGCCATCAAACCCTAATTTTATTTGGCCGCCACAATCTTTTTCTTTGGTATGTTCATGACCTTCATGAGCTTGATGTTGTCACTCGAATGATGTTCTTGAATACATTTAAGGATGTAAATGACGATAGGTTGAAACCTACATCCTAGTAAGATTAGAAAATTTCATTTGTTCGAGGATATACACTTCAGGTAAAATCATATATGTTAATTCCATAACATCACAACTTTGCTTGAATTAGGTTTTACATAAAAAAAACTTTAATCAATTCTAGAGAATTCTTTGTTTATTTTTCAATATAAGTGAATAATTTTACATAGGTGTTATTAATATGTATTTGTTTTAAAAGTTTTTTTTTATATTAGTCATTCTATGATAAAGTTTAGAATTTTTTTTATTCCAGAATTTTATAAAAGGAGACTTCAGAATTATTGATTATTGTATGCTTAGTCAATTCATAGATATGGCTTGTTAAGTGGTGATGAACCGAGGATGGGTGGTGCGACATGATGACTAGTATTTTACATGATTTATAATGTTTTGACGAGGTATTGACAAGATTTTTGAATATAGTGTATATCTTGTTTTGACTCATGGACATGAATATCGAAATGACTCTTTCAATGTTTGTATTTAAATTATTTCAGGCGGAAGAGGGTGATGATCAACGGCAAATAGATTTATGCTTTGATAGATGGAGGTATTTTAAGAAACATAACATCTTTTGCATGTAAATATTATTCCGTTTGAAATATATGATTTATTGTAAAACTAGTATATATAAAAAGGAAAACCTCAACCCGGTGATATGGCAATACCACAACCTAGAATTCACTTTTATTTTTTAAAATTCCACAAATACCCCTACCCCTATATTACGTTTACCTTCCCATCCACCGTAACTCCTTCGCGCTTTCAAATAGCACCTCCATTAAACCTTCCTCCTTCACATGCTATAGCCAATTCCTTGTTCAATTATTCCATCCACTAGCTTTGACTATGGCTATAATGCTAATGGTACAACCACATTTTCATAATACCTTCCTTCTACGCATTTCACTATGCGGAGAATGTTACTGTACAAACACATTTGATTATACCTTCTATACAATGCATATCTCATTTTATTCCTCTTTATTGCCTATCAGGAATCGTACTATGGATGATAAAAGGAGTCATCGGGCATTTCATTCGATTGTTCTTTAATGGTATGTTGCACTTCATTTGTTCTATTCTTTCCTTGTGGATGAAATGCTACAAGTAATAAATCTTTCGAATTAATGTGCATTACATATTAGAAATATACTATGTGTTTTTGGATACTTTAATAGAGAAATAAATTAAATTTCTATAGTTATTAGCCATTAGAAGAGATTTACATATAAATAATCATGCTTTTACAACGGAATTTGTAGATGCTTCGCAGGACAATTACAATTTAATAATGCATAACTATAGAATTGAGCTACATTAAGCGCGGGTTGCCTCCCTAGTATTAAAATAATAGACAACTAAATTTGTAAAAATGACTTGAATTAAATAGAAGAGACTATTTTAAAAGAAAATCAAGGCGAATAGCCATACATTTATTCAAATAAATAAATTGTACAATACAAATATTAGAAAGATATAAAGAGTACATAATCTAGGTATTGAATATTGATTATTGTACTAACAATTGCATCTTTTTTTTTTAATTCTTTTCGTAAATTTTGTATCATTTCAAAAGAAAGATTTTCTGGAACTTGTATCTGTCGTTCTTCTTCCATTGCTTCCATGTCATCATCACTATTATCACCAAATATTTCATCTATTTGGCTACTTAATAGTGATAGTCAGGTATTTCTTCTTTCGGCATTGACCCAATCTCGAAACAACACCGATATTTCCAAACTATCCTTTGGTAATGAATATCGATGATCTCCAATCATAAATCTCGTCGCACTAAAGGCTTGCTCCGAAGCGAGGGATGATGCTTGAATCGGTAGCACATCTCGAACAATCCTTGCAAGGGACGGGAAATGATTTTCACGATTCTTCCACCATACTAATAGTGGAGCTTGAAGTTGTCCTTCTTCATGCCTAATCTTTTTTCGTGCCTGATTGAAATATAAATCAAAATCATTATTAGTAGAGGATTCAAGCTCAAGATAATCATTCATCCAATCATCCGCATCATCACTTTTTAGGCTTCTAAGATGGAGGTTCAACTATTGAAATATTTATTTCCATAGCTTTATATTTATTATATAAATCTCTAACTTTTGTACAAATGCTACTTTTACATTCTTCAACACCATGAATTTCATTATATTTAATTTCTAAATTTGCATAAATCTTTTCAATCATTCTTTCAACACCTCTTAATTCATAATTTGGGTTGAAAGTAGTAGAAGTCAAATAGATTTGAGGAATAGGGAAAAAATAATTTTTGATTTTTTCAATCATAAAAGCAAGTGAATCTTTAAATTGATCATTTACTTTATATTTGCGAATTCAGATGAAATAGCATAAATATTTACCAAAATAGAACAAATAGTAGGATAGTATTGACCAGAGCATGCATTTGTTGCTTTATAAAAAATACTTAAAACTTCAATAAGTTCTTTTGTAATCAACAAGCCCTAGGCCAAGTCTGGAGCCTAATGAGATTCTGCGAGAAATTCAATGGAACAGTGCTTGGATCTGCCGGAGTTGAGTCAAGGGTTGGGTCGAATAGGTGAGCCATCAATAGCTAAACGTTAAGTCGAATTGCTACTGCAATAGGAACACCTATTCGATGCTGGTTAATGTGTTGGGTTTAGCAAAATGTGAATGAAAAAAAGAGAAGTGAAAAATTAAAGTGAGGGAACCAATTTTGGAGGGAAAATGAAAAGTCATTTGCAAAGTGCAAATGAAAAGTCATTTATCTCGTATAGGTAGAAGAAGAAAGGAAATTGTTGTATTTATATTAGGAAACACTTCTTATACTTCTTAAAGGGTTAAGAAGAAGGTGCCTACTCGCGCCTTCATCGCTCGGCCTTGACTTTGGATTTGGGAAATTTTGTTAATTAAATAAATTCTGTTAATCAATTTCTTTCTCTTACATTAGTTAAATAACAAAATTAATTTAGGTGCAACAAAATTTATTTGAAATTCGCGTGCAACGGTAATAACGATCTGATTTTCGAAAAGTCGTTATTTTTTCCAGATGACACATCTTTCGGAAAAGTCGTAATTTTTTCAAAAGACACAACTTTCTGGAAAAAACGGGTCTGAACAGATTTTTCTGAACATACACGTTTCTTGCTGAAAATTGTTACAAAAAGGAAGTCATTTTGTTTTTAAAACACTGAAAATTTTTCTTTCTGCATACATTTTTCTCTCATAAACAAATTGGCGATTGATTGAGTCTGTGTGTGCTTGTTACTGTTCTTACGTCTGAAGTTATTGAAGTTTGAGGGGATTAAATTTCTTAAGGAAACACACTGATTTTTGTGGACTCGAATTAAAAGGTAAGGAAAAGGCTGCAAATCATGTATTGAGTTTTGACGATTACCCGCCATTGATACCTATGCCTAATCGAAATAGTTCTGGTGCTTTGAAGATTAGAGATAAGGAGAATGATAACTCTCACTTGCATGATAGGGGTGGGAATGAATTATTACTATGAATATTACTCATCTAAGCTTTGCGGATGATCTTCTAATGTATCATCCTACTCGAAACACTTTTGTTTGGTGTAGAGTCTTATTAAGCACAACTCTTTCTAAATTAGTGATATGAAGCATAATACAATTTTAAAGCTGAGATAACTGTAATTCATTCCACTAGTTCAATGAAATTGTTCTTAGCAAGAGAAGAACGAGAGAGTATCATATCGATATGTCTTCGTTAAATAATCAATAGAGAAAACTAAACAACTTCTTAGAGAAGCATCAACACTATATTTTTAGCTTTGTTTTGCTTTCACCTTTTCCTGGGCACTGGAACCTTTCCAGAATTGATGTTTTCAAGGTTTTTAATCCTCCTCTCAAGTTTCGCAACATCGATCATTTCAATGTTTTCCATCTGCATATTTCCTTCAATCCTATTGATAACATTTGTAGTTATCTTATGTGGTTCCACTGAATCATTTCTTATCTGCAAACTCATTTTAGCAATACCACTTCTCGAAAATTCTGCATATCTACCATCGCACCTATTTGCATTTGGACCCTCACTTGGAAGTTCTAAACGATCAGGCAAATTGACCTTACAACCACCTAATTTGTCGTTGATATCCTTGCTCTCTAGTGTCACCATTTCTTTAACTTTATATGCCTCATCTCCATCTAATTCCTCTGATTTTATCGGTTTTGATTCTATTAAGGCCTTCCTTTGGGTGGGAGTTCGAGTTCCATCATTCAAAGCTGAAGAAGATTTATCCCTTTGAGTTCCGTCTGTTTTAGCCTCATCACATTTCTGCACAAATTCATGACATACAGAGGCATTCAACTTTTCGTTGTGTCCCCACGATAGTCTTGGAATACTTCCATGAGTTTTAGACCGTTTTCCCTTGGTTACACGCTTAAAAGCATCGCCTGATCCACGTTTTGGACCTTCCACCACTCCAAGTATCGCGTGCTAACATCTGACTCGAAGAGCCTGGAAGGTATATAGAGGTTGGCATCTTTAATTGGTCTGTGATAATTTCTCCAAGCATGATTCACACAACCGGGCACATCGAGTCCAAATTGCATACATAGTCTATGTGGATTATACCGCTCCACACAATCCATCCCAACTAGTTCAGAAGCTCGAATAAGTCTAGCAAATATCATGATTTCTCTTTCCATATTTGGTCCAACCATCACACATCCCTCCCTATCATTGTAAAATCTCTTAGCATTCCAATTATTCACAGTATCAATAGCGTAAGGACGCCACAGAAAACATGCTCCTGCAGAATCCATTTCACTCCTAGGATCAACACTTTCTAGTTTTTAAACATCACTAGGCTTAGGCTGCAAAGGGATAAATCTCTCCCATGCCCATAGCTGAACAAATTGAAGAGGAGCACGGAGGATAAGCTCCGACTCATCCACTATACACTTTAAACCACTACTATGTTCTGGATGCTTCGATGAAGATACAATAATGAACTGTTTAAGCAAGTTCAAATCCCGATAAATGGTAGCAAGAACAGCAGGGGCAAGTGCTATTGGAGTACCTTGAGAAAGATGAAATGCAATAGGGATAACACCTTTATCCACATTTTAAAAACTATTTTTAGGATGCACAAACCTAGACAACCAAAGGGTCAAAAATGAACATGCTCCTTTTTTGTTGTTTAAAGTATCTTTTGTTTCTTCTACTAGTGCAAATTCATCTGATGAATCCACCATTGTTATTAGCTTCTTTTTTTTGTTTGTTTAAACAAGTTTTATGTAAGGGTTTTTGAAGAATGGACAAAATTTCATAACCAATAAAAAGACAGAACAAAATACACTGTCACAGCCAAATTCTTTCTTTTTATTTTGGAAAAATCATGTGGCTTCCCCGTGTAAAATTTTGTCCATTCTTCAAAAACCCTTACATAAAATTTGTTTAAACAAACAAAAAAAAAAGAAGCTAACAACAATGGTTGATTCATCAGAAGAAATTGCAGTAGTAGAAGAAACAAAAGATACTTTAAACAACAAAAAAGGAGCATGTTCATTTTTGACCCTTTGGTTGTCTAGGTTTGTGCTTCCTAAAAATAGTTTACAAAATGTGGATAAATGTGTTATCCCTATTGCATTTCATCTTTCTCAAGGTACTCCAATTTTGCCCCTGCTGTTCTTGCTACCATTTATCGGGATTTGAACTTGTTTAAACAGTTCATTATTGCATCTTCATCGAAGCATACATATTATAGTAGTGGTTTAAAGTGTATAGTGGATGAGTCGGAGCTTATCCTCCGTGCTTATCTTCAATTTGTTCAGCTATGGGCATGGGAGAGATTTATCCCTTTGCATCCTGAGCCTAGAACAATTCTTTATCGTGGGGAGCCAAGAGTAGCTACATGGCATAAGGTGAAAAAACTAGAAAGTGTTGATCCTAGGAGTGAAATGGATTCTGCAGGAGCATGTTTCCTGTGGCGTCCTTACGCTATAGCTGTGAATAATTGGGACATTACGAGATTTTACAATGATAGGGAGGGATGTGTGATGGTTGGACCAAATATGGAAAGAGAAATCATGATATTTGCTAGACTTATTCGAGCTTCTGAACTAGTTGGGATGGACTGTGTGGAGCTGTATAATCAACATAGAGTATGTATGCAATTTGGATTCGATCAAGATGTGCCCGGTTGTGTGAATCATGCTTGGAGAATTATGACAGACCAATTAAAGATGCCAACCTCTATATACCTTCTAGGCTCTTCGAGTAAGATGTTAGCACACGATACTTGGAGTGGTGGAAGGACCAAAACGTTGGATCAGACAATGCTTTTAAGCGTTTAATCAAGGGAAAACGGTAAAAAACTCATGGAAGGATTCCAAGACTATCGTGGGGACACAACGAAAGCTTGAATGCCTCTGTATGTCATGAATTTGTGCAGAAATGTGAAGAGGCTAAAACAGATGGAACTCGAACTCCCACCCAAAGGAAGGCCTTAATAGAATCAAAACCGCAAAAAATCATAGGAATTAGATGGAGATGAGGCATATAAAGTTAAAGAAATGGTGACACTAGAGAGCAAGGAAATCAACGACAAATTAGGTGCATGTAAGGTTAATTTGCCTGATCGCTTAGAACTTCCAAGAGAGGGTCCAAATGCAAATAGGCGCTATGGTAGATATGCAGAATTCCGAGAAGTGGTATTGCTAAAATGAGTTTGCAGATAAGAAATGATTCAGTGGAACCACATAAGGTAACTACAAATGTTATCAATGCTGGAAAGGTTCCAATATTCAGGACAAAGTGAAAACAAGCTAAGATTAAGTGCTAATACAAAGTTTTTGTTTAGTTCATCAAGTTATATATTCTTCTTTATTGCCTAGTTATCAGACAGTGCTACTAGCTCGTTCTTCGGTTTAGTAACTATCTCAGCTTTAGTAAAAAAAATTCACTTGAATCATGCATGTTTCACTTCACTTGTTTACTTTCCAACTGTTTTGCATATTTAGCTATGAAGCTTTTGTGGCTGTTGCGAATGCAAAGTCAATATTACAGATATAATCACTAGCATGTTTTTGTTCCCAGACTATCAAGTTACTCTGAACTCGGAGTCGGAGATTCTTTTTAATTCTCTCCCCCAGCTTCTTCAATTAAACCAAGTTGAGTGACAAACATCTTCTTTTAAGTGTGGAGATTAGAGAGTAAATTAACAGGAAAGGGATGAAACAAAATTGAACTTTGGTCATATTTTTGTCTCAAAGTGTACTTATTGAAGACAGCCTTGACAGAGAAAAAAAACTTTTGAGCATGTCTTTGTTTTAGGGGATATTGGCAAGACAGTTATGGAGCTATTTCGCAGGATCAATTTAGATGCATGGACCAACATGGTATTGTCGATTCCAACTTGTTTGAAATTGAGACATTTAGCTTAGCTCGAAAGCCTAGAGAAGTATCATGTTATTCGATTCTATCTTTGCTAACTTGGACCAATTTTATGCAGGTTGGTAGAGCAGTGCTAGGCTAATGATGTGAACAAGAGGATTTTGTGGTGGAAGACACTCGGAAAAGTCCCGCAGATAATCGTTGAATATCTGGCATTATAGTTATGTAATTTGTGTGAACTAAATGTGGATAATAGACAAAATTTCAAGCATCGTAACCTGAACTTAGTATAGCGATGTATTTTGTTTGAACTAATTACGGATGCCCTATTCGTGAAGAAAAAAAATTCAAACATGGTTTGGACGTCCACGAAAATTTTTGGCAAAAATGACGACGGATCACCAAAAAATATGGTGAATTATAGCACACGAAAATCGATAAAATTGGGTTTACCTGCTCTGGAGCTCGTTTGACCTTGAAAACGGGCCGTTTTGGCCATCAGGGCCAAATGACTCCATAGTTGACGTCTTAACAGACGTCCCCGAAAAATTTGGACAAAAATGACGCCGGATTTCCAGATCACCAAAAATCCATGGACTATAGCACATAAAAATCGATAAAATGGAGGGGGGGTTACATGCTCTGGGGCTCGTTTGACCTTGAAAGCGGATCGTATTGACAGTCAGGGCCAACTGGCTCCATAGATAACGTCTTAATGGATGTCCACGAAAATTTTGGGAATAAGTGACATCTAAATTGCGGATCACCAAAATACATGGATTATAGTACACGAAAATTGACAAAATTGGGGGTTTACCAACTGCGAGAGTCGTTTGACCTTGAAAATGGATGATTTTAGCCATTAGGACCAATTTTCTCCATAGATAACGTCATAATGGACGTCCACAAAAAATTGGGGCAAAAATGACGGCGAAAATCAAGATTACCAAAAAAGATGGTGAACTAGCACAGGGAAATCGGCAAGATAGGGTTTTTACCTGCTTCGGTGCTCATTTGACTTTGAAAATGAACCATTTTGGCCATCAGGTCCCCTTGGCTCCATGCCTAACGTCTTAAAGACGTCCACAAAAAATTTGGACAAAAATAACATCGGAATTTCAAATCACCGAAAGTCGACGAACTATATTCAACAGTTTTAGTCAAAATTCATTGAGAGTATTAATAAATATACATAATCTATATAAAATTATTCAAATCTAAGATACAAATATTTAATGTCACTATTATAGATATTTGAATCCATAGTTCAAATATGGCTTGCTAAAATCCAAATTGTCTTTCACATTGTCTGTATATAACCTCCGAAGAATTTCTTCGATAAATGTATATGCATGTATATTTAAAAATATTATTAAATGATTCATGATGATCTAGATTTAATTTTTTTCTAAATATAAACGATCTCACCCCTCCAAAAATAATAATAATTGGTTTTGTAAAATGTTTTTAAATAATGTCTGAAGTCACATTGTGAATTAATGAAATACTATTGAGTGAATTTATGTCGTAGTGAGAAGATTTTACATATTTTTTGGTTTGTTATTTCCATCATCAAATTCACCAGTTTTACGTTCTACTACAATCGTATAATGTAGATAGATGATTTTTTTTATTGATATATATATTATATATTGAATCCCTTTATATACTTACTCCTATATTTTCTTATTATGTTTTGTTATCTCCTTCACCAAATTCACCGTTTTCATCTAGTGGGGATTAGGGCTTAATGTTTATGTACACGTAATGTTCAAGTACTATAAATACACACCTTAGGGTACATATAAACCATATAGGGAAAATGCATAAGTATCCTCCAACCTATGCCCGAAATTCCAAACACACACTTATACTATATGAAGTCCTATTACCCCCTGAACTTATTTTATAAATAATTTTCTACCCTTTTCGGCATACGTGACACTATCTTTGAAAAAAAAGTCATCACGCGTTGGGCCCACCACGTAGGTCGAAAAGGGATAGAAAGTTATATATAAAATAAGTTCAGAGGGGTAACAGACTTTATTATAATATAAATGTGTCTCTGAGATTATGGTTATTGGTTATGGGGGGTAATTTTACATTTTCCCAACCTTATAACATGTCATATTTTTTTATTCCCGTTACGGACTTCAATAGTCTTTTATTGATTGCTAGCCTACTGCAATTGTTTCCTTTATCGAGCCTTAGGACTAAAAGATCAAGCACATAAAAATTTAAGTAATACACATCATTATTAGCAGCTATATCCGATATATTAAAAAGCATCAACTATCACCAATTCATTGAAAAATATAGATACCATGTGTTGTGTTGAATCCCTAAATATTATATCAAATGATTAAGAAGATCCACATTCATGTTATTTCTATAAAAATTACCCCCAAAAAAAAGATTTTCGTAGAATATTTTAAGTAAGTCCTAAAATCACGTTATGAATTGAGAAAATACTATTGAGTGAATATATATGTTGTAATTAGAAGGATTTTCAGTATTTTGTTTTGTTATTTCTATCACAAATTCACCAGTTTTACATTAACAGCGAGCCTGCTATAATCATCTCCCTCTATCATGGCTTAGCACTAAAAGCTCATGCACATGAAGTTTAAATAATATTAATCATCATCAATGACTGGACAACATGTATTCAAAAGGTGTCAATCATCGACCCATGGAGGAGCCATCATATATTAGGAGTTTCATCTGAACCTCTTTCGGCCAAAAATTATTATTTTTATATGGTTAAAATAATTTTTGAGGTACATAGAGTAGATGTCGAACCCCCTTCGGCTACTTCATGTGTGTTTATTTCTTACGATTTTGAACCCCGATATAAAAAATTCTAACTCCAACTCTGTGATCGACACCACTCCATTGAAAAAGTATATTATGTACATATGTGAAACGTTTTATCACGACAGTAAAATCAGCTTTTAGCGACAAAAAAATTGCACATTTATAAAGAGAGCTAAAGTCTTACCGGTATTAGTTCATTTTCATTAGATCCAATGTCATTAAATGCTTTACAGACATTGACAAAGAGTGTTAATTGTCGCTATATTTAGTTACAATTAAGCTATTGCAATTAATTAATTGCAACTAAAGATCATTTTGGTATACTGATTAATATACATCAGTACGTAATTATTCCCTTTATACATTTACTCGTATATTTTGTCGGATTATGTTTTTGTTATTTCCTTTACCAAGTTCATTGATTTTATGTTAGTAGTCAACCTAATGCAATCATTTTCCTCTAACGGGGACCAGGATTGAGCTCATGCCTGTGAAGTTCAAGTAATATCAATATGTACCTTGTGGTACAATATTAACCTTTCAACATGATATATATAGCTTTGTTATTCCCACTATCGAATTCACCTAATTTTTTTCATTGACTATTAGCCTAGTGCAATTGTTTTTTTCTATCAAGGCTTAGGACTGAAAACTCATTCACGTAAAATTTAAGTAATATACATCGTTATGATCAATAGCAGAGCCACATGTACTAAAAAAGAGTCAACTAATACCCGTTCACGGAAAAAAGTATATATACTATGTGTTGTGTTAATCCCTAAATATTATATCAAATGATTAATGACGATTTAAATTCATAATTTAAGTGATTTATCTTAAAATTAACTTTTCAGAAAAATATTCAATTAATAAACCTCATTAATTTCTTTTTACTTAAAAACAAAAAAGGCAATATTCATTTAATTATTGCACTTAAAAGTCATATTCAGTAACTTTATCAAAGTTCAATTAATTATATTAATAAATATTAAATCAAATGATTAATGACGATTTAAATTCATAATTTCGGTGAATTATCTTAAAATTAAATTTCCAGGTATATATTCAATTAATAAACATCATTAATTTCTTCTTACTTAAAAACAAAAAAGGTAATATCCATTTAATTATTGCACTTTAAAGTCAAATTCAGCAACTTTAGTCAAAGTTCAATTGATTCTATTAATAATTATTATATCAAATGATTAATGACAATTTGAATTCATAATTTAAGTGAATTATCTTAAAATTAACTTTCCAACAACAATATTCAATTAATAAACTCATTAATTTCTTCTTATTTAAAAACAAAAAAGGCAATATTCATTTAATAGTTGCTCTTAAAGGTCAAATTCAACAACATTAGTCAAAGTTCAATTGATCCTATTAATAAATATTATATCAAATGATTAATAACGATCCGAATTCATAATTTGAGTGAATCATCTTAAAATTAACTTTTCAGGAAAAATATTCAATAAATAAACCTCATTGATTTTTTCTTACTTAAAAACAAAAAAGGCAATATTCATTTAATCATTGCAATTAAAGTCAAATTCAACAACATTAGTCAAAGTGTAATTGATTCTATTAATAAGTATTTATAGTATGTAGTAAAATTTATTCAACACATTATTAACTTACATTAAATATCACTATTTCAATCTGTCTATATATAACCTCAGAAGCATTTCTAGGAAAAACATATAATTGAAAACAAAATATCAAATGGAAGATCCAACTATCATTGAAAGGGTAGAGTTGTTGGTTTCACCAATTGGTGGAATTCCACAACGAAGAGTTGCCCATTTTTTAGATCCGATTGCTAGTTCAATTGAAGGACCAAATTTGAAACCTCATTCAATCCACTTTCCATTTGATCAATCTGAGTGGCCATTGAAAGTCACATTTCATGGTTGCAATGGATGGAGGGATCAACAAAAGAAATGGAAAGAATGGGTTGAAACGATGGAGTCTATCCATCGCCCTGTATGGATAGCTGCAGGAATTCATGGAGCGCTAAAAGGTTCAACTTACAGAGTTCATACAGACGAAAATTTAATATTTGGGTTGGTAGAGAGGTGGTCTTGTGAGACTAACAGTTTTATGCTTCCGTGGGGTGAAGCTACTGTTAGTCTCGAAGACATGATGGTTTTGGGAGGGTTTTCTGTTTTGGGTGACTGTGTTAAGTCCCCCCTTCAATCCCCTGAGTTGGTAGAGATTGAGGAGTATCTTGAGAATGCAAGAAGAGGACTTATCGGATCAAAGACAAACAATCAGAGTAGGTGGTTGAATTACTTCATGAATAGTGATAAGGACTACGAACACGAAGCTTTTCTTTCTCTTTGGTTATCAAGATTTGTGTTTCCATGTAAAATAGGTGCTCCTATTTTCTCGTTAGCTGTTAATCTGGCTAGAGGTATGCGGCTAGCGCTTGCTCCTGCTGTTCTTGCTAGTATATATAGGGACTTGGGCTCGTTGAGAAAGGCTATGATAGAGACAGGCGGAAGAAATAGAGACATAAGTGAGATTCATAAACTTAATCTTTGGTCGCCATTGTTCTTTGTTCAAGTCTGGGCTTGGGAGAGGATGGTGTCTTTGCAGCCAGAGTGCCCTCGGAATTACAATATAGTTAGTGGGGTGAGAATAGGCCGATGGCACAATGTGAAACAAACGGGTGAAATTAATTTGAGGACTACTATTGATGCATCTGGGGAGATTTTTCTGTGGAGGCCATACGCCTTGGCTGTGGAAGGTTGGTCAATTCTTCCCAAGTTTTACAAGGAAAATGAAGAGTGGACAATAGTTGGAGGGCAAAATTTGGATCCAGAAATGGAGTCTTTTGTTCGATGCTTGAGGGTGTCTGAGCTTGTTGGTTTAGATTGTCAAGAGCCTTATCGACCAAATCGGGTAGCAATGCAGTTTGGATATGATCAAGACTTCCCAAAATGGATTCCTCGCTCGCCTTCAAGTCCAGAACTTGCCTGGTACAATTACAGCAGACCTATTGCTTCTGATTTGAGGTTATACTATCCGTCTAGGCTGTTTGAACCGGATGTAACAACACGGTATTTGAAATGGTGGAGAAACGAAACTGAGAATTACCCTGATGTTCCTCCGGAGCCTATTGCAGAGGAAACAGTTCACACATCCATTGACGGGAACGGGAGTAGCAGCGCAGGAAGCATGGAAAGGAGCAAAGCTTCAGTGGCAACAGCAACCATGAGAAACCATGAGAAAGAGAGCGATACATATGATATGATCGATATTATGAAACTTGAGAGGAGGATTAAAAACCTTGAAAACATCAATTCTGGAAAGGTTCCAATATTCAGGACAAAGTGAAATCAAGCTAAACTATAGTGCTAATACAAAGTTTTTGTTTAGTTCATGAAGTTATATATTATATTCTTCTTTATTGCCTAGTACTCAGACAGTACTACTAGCTATAGCTTGTTCTTCTATTTATATCTCAGCTATAGTAAAAAAAAAAATCACTTGAATCATGCATGTTTCAGTTCACTTGTTTACTTTCCAGGTTTCTAACTATTTAGCTCTATGAAGCGTTTGTAGCTGTTGCGAATAAATTAACAGGAAAGGGATGAGATAATATTGAACTAATTTATTTGGTCATATTCTTGTCTCAAACTGTACTTATTGCAGGTAGCCTACTGCAATCGTATTATGTAGATAGGTGATTTTTTTTTATTGATATACGCATTATGTATTGAATTCCTTTCTATACTTAATCTTATATTTTCATATTATGTTTTGTTATCTCCGTCACCAATTCACTTTTTTCCTCTACTGGGGATTACAGCTTAATTCATTGACGATTACCTTACAACATGACATATTTTATTTTTGTTATGCTCATCACCAAATTCACTATTCTTTTATTGACTGTTAGCCTACTGCAATTGTTTTTCTTTATCGAGCCTTAGGACTAAAAGCTCATGCACGTAAGTGACAAATTTTCAAATAGGGCAACCTACACAAAAAAAGGAGGAGATGATAAATTTACTTCTATATGAAAACCAATTTTGAAAAGAGTTTTACATTATATAGAGGATGTGTACGGGGTTGAGGGAACAATGAAGGAAAAGAAGGCTTAAGTGATATATCAAAATTCTCACCCTTTTAACTATAAGATAACTAAAATATATATTATTTTTACAAAGTTATATTAACTTCAATATATATTTTGTAAACATTTAATGCATGAAAATATTCAATCCAAATAATTTATTTTCTTTTGAGGGAATTTTTTGATGATGTTATTTTCTGAACCTTCACAATGATGTTTTTAAGAAATTTAGAGTTGAAATACACTGAATTGGAATATATAATATTAGAAATTACTAAAACTATGCAAGTGTAATACATTAATAAGTTGCATCATTACTTGTTATTACCAATGGTCTTATAAGACATGTGATGTATCATATGAGCGTGAGATGGTCTGGAGACACATTTCTTATGTGAAGATATTTGAATAATTATTAAAAAAATGTTCAAATATCAAGATGATATTTAATGCTAAATTAAAAGTGCTAATATGCATTTAGTAAAAATTTTAAAAGGACTAATTGACAAATAATACAAATCTTATAGGTAAATTTGGAAACTTGTAAAAAGTGCAAGGCCTATTTGCTCTATAAAAGTTTCCCTCCACTTCCATTAGCCTATCAAACCCTAATTTTATTTAGCCGCCACAATCCTTTTCTTTGGTTTGTTCATGAGCTTGATGTTGTCACTCGAATGACATTCTTGAATACATTAATGTTTTTTAAGGATGTAAATGACGATAGGTTGAAACCTACATCCTAGTAAGATTAGAAAATTTCATTTGTTCGAGGATATACACTTCAGGTAAAATCATATATGTTAATTCCATAACATGACAACTTTGCTTGAATTAGGTTTTACATAAAAAAACTTTAATCAATTCTAGAGAATTCTTTGTTTATTTTTCAATATAAGTGAATAATTTTACATAGGTGTTATTAATATGTATTTGTTTTAAAAGTTTTTTTTTGTATTAGTCATTCTATGATAAAGTAAATAGAATGTTTTTTTATTCCAGAATTTTATAAAAGAGACTTCAGAATTATTGATTATTGTATGCTTAGTCAATTCATAGATCTGGCTTGTTATGTGGTGATGAACCATTCTATTTATGCCCTAATAAAATTCTATGTTAGTAACCATTTGGTCTGCTACATTAAAAGTGTTTGCTCTAATATATTTTATATATATATACTGCAGTTTAGTCAAGATCGAATCGAGGATGGGTGGTGCTGACATGATGACTAGTATTTTGCATGCTTTATAATGTTTTGACGATGCATTGACAAGATTGTTGAATATAGTGTATATCTTGTTTTAACTCATGGTCATGAATTTATTGTCAAGTTATCGAAATGACTCTTTCAATGTTTGTATTCAAATTGTTTCAGGTGGAAGAGGGTGATGATCAACGGCAAATAGATTTATGCTTCTGAGGGAGGTATTTTAAGAAACATAACATTTTTTGCATGTACATTATTATTCAGTTTGAAATAAATGATTTTGAGTAAAACCAATCATATATTATTATAAGCATGAAGCTCTAAAGTGTAAAGTTGAATTACTACTTTGCCCCTATACTAAATTAAAAAGTAATAAAATACTTTACCCAAATATAAATTAAATATCTAATTAAATAGTAATATTAAATTACATAATAGAGGAGCAAAATGAGAAGTTCAGCAGTCTATTCAATTACTATGTGTGAAACAACCAAATAGGATGAACACTAATAAAGTTTCAATTAATATAGAAGTTGAAACGTATTTTGCTAATTATGAGAAGTTGAAAGGGATCAAATTAAGTAATTGAGGAATATCAAAGAGTTTTTATCAACAAATCTTCAAGACTACACTATATAAACATACTCAATATTAGTCATTCAACACAAGCTTCCATTGTTAAGTGGGTACAAAAATGTCTTCTAATTTTCAGGTACAATCTTATTAAGTCTAGATTTTTCCGTTTGATTTGCTAACTTCATTTGAATGATAACTTTCTAATTTTTTTAATAGGTAAAATAAATAGCTTGAAAGGTATAATCACACATATCAAAAATTGAATGTTGTTGTACACATATGGTTTGATGCTGAATGATGATCAACTCTCTTTGAAACTCTCTACGCATAGCTTCCCACAGAAAAGAAACCATGTTTAAACTTTTAAACTATTAATAATAAATTGAAATTACAGCTGTTTGCTAGCAAAATATATCACATTTTCTTCAACAAATGTAGCAACTCCAAGTCTTCTCTAACAGTGATCTGGGTATATCTGAAAGTTTTTAAGGAAGTAGTTACATTTGTAACGACACACATTAAGGATACAAGATGACTTTAAGTAACGTCGCATTTTCCCTTTTTAATTCTTTAACTTGATGTGTCTTTCTTGAAAATTTTACTTGTTGATGACTGTCTGTATATTTAATTGCTTATAAATGGGTAAGCTTTGGAGACTTATCTAATGTGCAGTAGATCGAAAATATCGAGAGAACACTCGAAAAAAACATCATAATTCTCCTAATAGTTTATTATATACTTTTTCATTTATTTTTTTTTATTGATTTTTATTTGGGATACACGTGCAACGCACGTGCCCGGAGACTAGTATATATATAAAGGAAAACCCCAACTCGGTGATGTGGCAATACTACAACCCAGAATTCACTTTTATTTTTTTAAAATTCCACACCTACCCTACGTTACGTATACCTTCCCATCCACCGTAACCCCTTTGCGCTTTCAAATAGCCAATTCCTTGTTCAATTATTCCATCCGCTAGCTTTGACTATGGCTATATTGCTAATGGTACAATCACATTTTCACAATACCTTCCTTCTACGCATTTCACTATGCGGAGAATGTTACTGTACAAACACATTTGATTATACCTTCTATACAATGCATATCTCGTTTTATTCCTCTTTATTGCCTATCAGGAATCGTACTATGGATGATAAAAGGAGTCATCGGGCATTTCATTCGATTGTTCTTTAATGGTATGTTGCACTTCATTTGTTCTATTCTTTCCTTGTGGATGAAATGCTACAAGTAATAAATCTTTCGAATTAATGTGCATTACATATTAGAAATATACTATGTGTTTTTGGATACTTGAATAGAGAAATAAAATTAAATTTCTATAGTTTTTAGCCATTAGAAGAGGTTTATGGCAGGAAATAGTTATTAGCAGGGTTGTGCTACTTACTGGGAAATTTGAGTTGCAATGATGCCGCATTACCACAAAGGAAGTGAATGTCGACTATTATTGGTAGATAATGAAGCAAGAAACCACCAGGAAGAAGCATCGAAAGTAGGCTCTGAGATTAAAAAGTATCATGGAGATGCTCGGGAGATATTAGATGAAAAGAGGGCTGGAGATAAACCCTTCGTCATTGATAAAAGTGGTGTCCACGATCAGGTAGTTGAGGCACGAAATTTGGAGTGTCAAACTAAAGAACATTCTGGACAGCTCCTAGGTAGAGCAGTTGCGCACGAATCGGCTTCAGGGGATCAAAAAACTTTGGTCCTAGAGTCGCAAGTTGATTTTGGGCAGCAGTTAAATATCAACATTGTTGATGATGTTAGACTTGGCATTATAGATACCGTAGAAAAGGGCATTAATAACGAAAGTGAAAAAAATCGTTTTCTGCAGATTGATTCTAAGATTGTTGATGATGTCCATTCATCAGGGAATAAAGTTGGAGCTACTGAAACATTGGAGAAAAATTTGAATGAAAATCAACTTTCTTTGACTACAAATCCCACTCTAGTTCACATTAATGATGAGGGCCAAAATAATGCAGCAACAATAGTGGCGTCGACTATAGATGATGAGTAGCAACTAAATGGAACCATAGGTGATGTTCGGCTTCTTGGAAAATCAGGACATCCTTTGGTAATTAACGCAGACGTAGAGTTGGCATTAGATCCCAAGAGTGTGAAGGTAGTGGCAGATGGAGTGAAGCATGATGCTTGGGGTGTTGAAAGTGTTGAATGCTTGGTTGACAACATGTCGCAGCAGGTCAACAATGCCAAAAAAAATAAAATTGAAAGTGATGTCGGAACTAATTCAATCGCCTTGATGAATACCAAGAGTACGGGTAAAGGAGTGGAACTGGTACATGAATCTAACAGGTCAATTTGCTACCAAAGGTCAATGTTTGATTGGGTACAAGACATTTTAATTCGTTGCGACCAATATGATGATTATATGTCAGTTATATCGCATCAATCTGGTTATAGAACTTTTCCATGGACTCTTTCTTTCAATCCCAAGGAAGAAACTTCAAGAGCATAAGCTTGGTTATCCCTGCCAGGTTTGCCTACCAGTTTTTTGCTAGGAAATCCCTTTTATCAATTGCATCGGTAGCGGAGCAAGTTCGATCAAGACCTAGCACAGCAAGAGTAAAAGTTGAACTTGATCTATTGGACAAGCATCTTAAACGAATCAAACTCCAGTATTTGGATGAGGAATCTAGTAAGATTTTGGAACACTTTCAAGAGAATGTTTATGATAATCTTCCTCTATATTGTACTAATTGCAAGCATCAAGGCCATGAATAAACAAATTGTCGTCTAATCTTGAAAAAGAACATAGTCCAAGATCAAGAAGTAGGTGTAACAGAAGAAGAAATTGTGCATGATATCCAAAGAGATGATGACGAAAATTCCAGTACATGCACCAAAAACAATGTATTGTCGATAACTGAAGCATCAAAATCTAATGCACAAGGTGTTGCTGAGGTCCAAAACAATCTAGTTAATATCAAAACAACTGTTGGAAATCAAATTGTTCCTACGGACAATGTTCCAATAGGTATTGCTACTGTTGAATTTGATCCTGTTATGCGGAATTTGAGATAATACGAGAAAATATAAACGCGAAAAAACAAGACAACAGATTTACGTGGTTCACCAATAAATTGGCTACGTCCACGGGGAAGAGGGAGAGCAGTTTTATTATGGAGAGGCAAGAACAGAATTACAGAATAGGGTTTGCCATAGCGTCTATATATAGTGCTAAGCTACGCCCTAACAGGCTTGGGCCCAACATACAGAATTAACAGATAATTAAGGGCCCAATACAATAACATTGTATACCGTCGGGCCGGGGGCGTCTCCGCCCCCCCGGACCCCCAGGCCAGGGGGCGCGTCGCCCCCCTGGACCCCCCGACTCGCTGACCGGGCAGCGAGACCCCCGTCCTTTCTGTTTGTAACGGGTCCGATTCAAGGCATTCAACAAATCTCCACCTTGACTTGAATTCTCCGAACAGATTCTTCAGACGCACTATGATAGTGCCAGGCCTCCCCCTCTTCCTCAGAATTGCCCCGCAGGGCAATTAACAGCTTCTGATGTTGAGCAAGTCCAAACAGTGTTGAAACTTGCTCTGTGGAACCGGCTTTGTGAACATATCAGCAGGATTATCAGCAGTTCCTACTTTCTTCACCTTGATTCTCTTCTCACTTCTCAGAAAATGATACCTTACGTCAATATGCTTGGTTCTCTCATGATGGACTTGATCCTTGGCTAGACAAATTGCGCTCAAACTGTCACAATACACCGTAGCCTGATCATGATGCAGACCAAGATCACTAACCAGCCCTTTCAGCCAAATCCCTTCTTTTGCAGCCTCTGTCAAGGCCATGTACTCCGCTTCCGTAGTAGACAAAGTCACTGTAGGTTGCAAAGTTGCCTTCCAACTGACGACAGATCCTCCAAGGGTAAACACATAGCCAGTCATCGATCTTCTTGTGTCAACATCTCCAGCATAGTCAGAATCAGAATAGCCAGTAACCAAGCACTGAGTATCACCTCCATAAATGAGACCAACGTCAGATGTACCTCTAAGGTACCGGAAAATTCTCTTCACAGCCTGCCAATGTTCTCTCCCTGGTTGTCCCATGAATCTGCTCACTACACTGACTGCATGTGCTAAATCTGGCCTTGTACAGACCATAGCATACATCAAACTTCCTACGGCACTGGCATAAGGGACTCGTGACATATACTCCTTCTCTTCTTCTGACTGTGGAGCGAACATGGCAGTGAGATGGATATTGGCAGCACTGGGGGTATCAATAGGCTTAGATGAAGACATGCCAAACCTCGCCAAGACCTTCTGAATGTAGCTTCTCTGTGACAAGAAAAGTTTCCTTCTCTCTCTGTCTCTAATGATCTCCATCCCTAGAATCTTCCGAGCGGCTCCCAGATCCTTCATCTCAAACTCAGCACTAAGTAAACCCTTCAGCTTCTGAATGTCATACTTCTTCTTTGCAGCTATCAGCATATCATCTACATAAAGCACCAGATAGATGAATGAATCATCCTTGAGCCTATTGTAGTAGACACAACAATCATATGAGCTCCGAGTATAGCCCAACTTCACCATATAGCTGTCAAACCTTTTGTACCACTGCCTTGGAGACTGCTTAAGTCCATATAAGGACTTCTTCAACTTGCAGACGTGATTTTCCTTCCCTGGAACTTGGAAACCATCCGGCTGAGTCATGTATATCTCTTCCTCCAACTCTCCATGTAGAAACGCTGTCTTCACATCAAGTTGTTCAAGCTCCAGATTCTGATGTGTAACTATCGCTAGTAACACTCGGATGGAAGTATGTCTGACCACTGGTGAGAAGATCTCATTGTAGTCCACTCCCTCTCTTTGGTTGAAACCTCTGGCAACAACCCTGGCTTTATACTTGACTCCTTCTGCTGGTGATATCCCTTCCTTCTTCTTGAAAACCCATTTGCAAGTAATAATCTTTCTCCCCGAAGGCTGTATGACCAGATCCCATGTCTGATTCTTGTGTAGGGACTCCATCTCATCTCCCATAGCGGCAAACCATTTTTCAGAATCAGAACTTAAAATGGCTTCTTTGTAAGTAGACGGCTCAGATGTATCTACCTCTTCAGCAACCTGCAGTGCATAACCCACCATGTCCTCAAAACCATACCTCGTAGGTGGCCGAACTCCAACCCTCCTTGGCCGATCTTGAGCTATACTCCGATGGATATCTGATGGCATAGATTCTGGAATATCAGTTTCTGTCTGTGGCTCTTGATCCTCCTCTTCAGGTTCTTTCAAATCGCTCTCGTTCTGAATGACTTGAAACTCCACCTGTTTATCAAGACTCCCAGTTTCTGACGTAGTTGTAGGCTTCACAATGGTTCTAAGCAGAGAACTTTCATCAAAGACAACGTTCCTGCTCATAATAACCCTCTTTTCTGCTGGAGACCAGATTCTGAAACCTTTCACTCCATCTCCGTAGCCCACAAATACTCCCTTTTTAGCTCTTGGTTCTAACTTACCTTCACTGACGTGATAGTAAGCCGTACAACCAAAAGCTTTCAGATTTGAATAATCAGCAACTTTTCCTGACCACATCTCCATAGGTGTTTTGCACTGTATGCCTGTATGTGGTCCGCGGTTAATCAAGTAGCAAGCTGTACTAACCGCTTCTGCCCAGAATCTTCTATCTAGCCCAGCATTAGAGAGCATGCACCTTGCTCTCTCCAGAAGTGTTTGATTCATCCGCTCAGCTACACCGTTCTGCTGTGGTGTATTTCTGACTGTACGATGTCGAGCAATCCCTTCATCCTTACAGAATTGATCAAATTCAGACCAGCAGAATTCCAGCCCATTATCAGTTCGCAACCTCTTGATCTTCTTCCCTGTTTGATTTTCCATCAAAATTTTCCACTCCTTGAACTTCTGGAAAGCTTCACTTTTATGCTTCATCATGTACACCCAAGTCATCCTTGAGTAGTCATCAATCATGGACACAAAAAATCTGCAGCCTCCCAAAGACTCAACACGGCATGGACCCCAGCAATCAGAATGGATATAATCAAGAGTGCCTTTTGTTCTGTGAATGGCCTTTGGAAACTTGTTGCGATGTAGTTTTCCAAAGACACAATGTTCACAAAACTCTAGGCTTTTAACCTTATGACCAGCAAGAAGATCCTCCTTTGACAGAATTTGCATCCCTCTTTCACCCATATGACCAAGTCTCATGTGCCATAACTTAGTCATATCCTCCTGGTGAACTTCTGACGATGCAACATGGGCTGAACCTGTAACCGTGGAACCTTGTAGAAAATACAAAGTACCACGCATGACACCTTTCAGAATCAGATTTGAACCCTTCCAGACCCGCAAGACTCCATCTTTTCCCGACCAGCTGAATCCCTTGCTGTCCAAAGAACTGAGAGATATCAGATTTTTCGTCATCAATGGAACGTGCCTGACCTCGTTCAATGTGCAGAAGCTACCGTCATGTGTCCTTATCTTGATCGAGCCTGTCCCAACCACCTTGCAGACAGAACTGTTGGCCATCGAGATGCTGCCTCCGTCTATCTGCTCATAAGTCGTGAACCACTCTCTCCTAGGACAGATGTGATAGGATGCCCCAGAATCGAGAACCCACACATCTGAATGATGAGTGTGCTCATCCGCAACTAGGGCAATGTCTTCTTCAGAATTGGTGTCTTCTTCAGCAACAGCAGCAGAAACTGATTGTTTTTCCGATTGCTTCTTCTTCTTCGGACAATCAAATTTCCAATGTCCCTTCTCCTTGCAGTAATTACAAACATCATCTGGCTTTGCACCCTTCGACATCGGCTTATTTTTCTTTCCGCCGTTTTTCCTTCCCTTTCCGCTACTGGTGAACAGACCGGAAGGCTGTATGTCCGTACTTGTGCCGTTAGCCTTATGCCGTAATTCCCTGCTATGAAGGGCCGATCTGACTTCTTCCAGCGACACAGTATCTTTCCCAACAATGAACGATTGAACAAAATTCTCAAACGACATTGGGAGAGATACTAACAGAATTAGGGCAGCATCTTCATCCTCGATCTTCACATCGATATTACGCAATTCTAATAACAAAGTATTCAATTGCTCTAAATGTTCCCTGAGTTGTGTACCTTCAGCCATTCGTAAACCGAATAGACGTTGTTTCAGAAGCAGCTTGTTGGTTAGAGATTTTGTCATGTACAAACTCTCCAGCTTCAACCACAGACCAGCAGCAGTCTCTTCATCCGAGACTTCCGTGATGACGTCATCCGCGAGACACAGCATGATCGTCGAATGCGCCTTTTCCTCCAGAATCGCCATCTCAGGAGTAACGATGGCGTTCTTGTCTTTCGACAACGGCGCCCAGAAACCTTGCTGTTTCAACAAAGCCCGCATCTTGATCTGCCATAAACTGAAACTGTTCCTCCCTGTGAATTTGTCGATTTTCCCGTTCAAAGCAGACATCTCGAATTCTCCAAGAACACCGATTAACCGAGAGGCTCTGATACCAATTTGTTATGCGGAATTTGAGATAATACGAGAAAATATAAACGCGAAAAACAAGACAACAGATTTACGTGGTTCACCAATAAATTGGCTACGTCCACGGGGAAGAGGGAGAGCAGTTTTATTATGGAGAGGCAAGAACAGAATTACAGAATAGGGTTTGCCATAGCGTCTATATATAGTGCTAAGCTACGCCCTAACAGGCTTGGGCCCAACATACAGAATTAACAGATAATTAAGGGCCCAATACAAGGCATTCAACAGATCCTAATGTCAAGAAGAAATCTTCAGTTGCTATATGCATTGAACACGAATCTGATAAGGTTTTGGGGGGCGCGTCCAAAAACCAGGGCATGCCTCAACTTTGGAAAATATTGAGGCATCACAATTGGTTGTCGTTGAGGATAATCAAAATTTGACAAAAATTGGTTCTTCGACATGTGCAACTACAATATTGAATGCACATCATGGTGTATCCCAAGATTGGAGAATACAAATTCAAGAGTTGTGGTTGGTGCATCACTAGTTGATTCTCGACAGAAACTAGGTGATGTTAATGCACATGAATCAGATGAAATTTATAGGCAGCATGTAGTTGTTGGTTGTAATGTTCAAAAATTTTCTGTGAGTGACAAGTGATGCATTGGGAAGGTCTGATGCCCCAAATAAGTTTGCTAACCTACAAGATGAGGAAAGTGATGAAGAGGATCGGTTGGATCAGTGCTTTGAGAATGCAGCTAGGGATGCAAATATTTCTCCTACGCAACAACGCAATAACAAAAAGAACATGGAAGAAAGAATAGTTGGGATGGCAATGTGATTTGAGGAGTTTGTTCCAAGCACTTACCATTTCGACTGGCAAAGCAGAATCATATTACAGTGTCAACATATTCAACAAGATCCAATAATTTCAAGAAGAAGGGATGAAGTATCAAGTGTTGTTGGATAGATTTGAAGATGAAGACAGAAGCAAAATACTACAGGTTACTTTAGATGGACAACCAATTCTTTTTTAAATCATAAATGAGATGAAAATCATAGGCACTATTTAGGCATCCTCATATGTAATATCATCATAGAGAGTATTACAAACTCTGTGGTGATCACAAAATACCTAGTTCTCTCTAGCTCGTATTTCTTCATGCTTGTTAGTTAGTAGAGGTTTGTTACCGCATTAGGATTGGTAAGGTAAGGTCTAGCCCCCTTGTTTGTACTTATCCCTATTGAGATTTTATTTCTAATAAAAGGCACCTATTTTAGCTAGTGTTTAAAAAAAATTGTTTCTCTCTTTCTGAACAAACAAACTTTTTGTTGTTCTCTTATGCTATAATGATAGCACCCCCACCCCACCCTCCACAAATTTTGTGGTAAATCCGAACTAATAAGTAGGGTATTCAACATTTTCTTCAAAGTTTAGTTTTTTTTCCTATCAACAATTTCACTAGATTGAGATATGTGCAGTAATTCAAAGCATGATTCCATTTTCCAAATATATTTCTGCAAAAGAAGATTCATATTCTCCACATCTACCACTCTTAATAATGACAATCTTTTTATCCAACTATTTTCAACTTCAATTTTATATTGCATTCAATCTTCTCATTCAGCAAATAGACATAACAGTATCTAGTGCAATTGTCAATAAAATTTATGAAACACTTTTTTCCACAACGAGATTGTGTTGACTTCATATCACAATTGTCAGTACTGTAAATGAATTCTAAGGGATTAAAATTCCTTTCAACATGGGTTGTGTAATTGACATGTCTCAAACATTCATGTCACAAACAATTTGATTAAAGCAAGTACGAACAAACAGAAATATTGGTTTGAAAAGACCTTTTGTAAGGTAACTTTGTTCTACAAATATTTTATTCTTTAATTTTTATAACTTTGTCAAATACAGACATTGTTTTAGAGTAAGAGACAACAGAAACATACTTAAGTTCCTTTAGAAGGTCAATCTATCTTTTATAGTTATACATTTATAAAAGAAAGGTTGAGGTTGATAACTCAATTTTCTCCTTGATTGGCTTTTATAATGTTTTATTACTTAATAATCCTCACTTGTAATACATCATAGAGTATATTATAAACTTTATGATGATCATAGAATATCTAGTGTCTCTAACTCGTATTTTCTTCATGGTTGTTAATTAGTAGAGGATAGGTATCTCATTAGAATTGGTAAGGTAAGACCTAGTCTCCCTTGCTTGTACTTATTCCTATTGAGAATTTTCTATGTTTGTTATTAATTTAAAAAAAAAGCAAAAAAAATTTAAGTAACAAAAATGAGAATATTGAGATGGATCTGTGGACATACTCGGAGTTATAGGATTGAGAATGAAGATATTCTATCAAAAGTAGGAGTAACCTCCGTGGTGGACAAAATTAGGTAAAGGATATTGAGGTGGTCTGTCTGTGTGAAGAGGCGATGTGTGATGCCCCAATAAGGAGGTGTGAGGGATTGGTTATAGTGGAGTCGAGGAGAGTCAGAGACAGGATGAACAAGTATTGAGAAGTTTTATTAAATAGAATTACACACAATTGGTTATTCACAACTTAAATTTTATTATTGCGCGCAAAGTAAGGACCGTCTTAAAATCCTCTACTATTTGCTACAACTCTATGAATATTCTAGATTCTTTGAAAAATCTTAGATATTGATCAAGTTGGTGATGATTTCTTAACGATCCTACCATCCTTAACAAGAAGTTTCAGCTTCATGCTCCGGGAATGGAGAAAGTCTTGTTCTTAAGAGAGTGTTCCCATTTTTTAAGGAACCCTACACTACGCAAAATTGCTTTCATCGAGCCCGTTACAGTCTTGAAGGCAGAGCAGAAAAGTAAGAGATCTAAACAAACTAAATTAGTGATATGAAGCATAATACAATTGTAAAGCTGAGATAATTGTAATTCATTCCACTAGTTCAATGAGATTGTTCTTAGCAAGAGAAGAACGAGAGAGTATCGTATCGATATGTCTTCGTTAAATAATCAAAAGAGAAAACTAAACAACTTCTTAGAGAAGCATCAACACTATATTTTTAGCTTTGTCTTGCTTTCACCTTTTCCTGGGCACTGGAACCTTTCCAGAATTGATGTTTTCAAGGTTTTTAATCCTCCTCTCAAGTTTCGCAATATCGATCATTTCAATGTTTTCCATCTGCATATTTCCTTCAGTCCTATTGATAACATTTGTAGTTACCTTGTGTGGTTCCACTGGATCATTTCTTATCTGCAAACTCATTTTAGCAATACCACTTCTCGAAAATTCTGCATATCTACCATCGCACCTATTTGCATTTGGACCCTCACTTGGAAGTTCTAAACGATCAGGCAAATTGACCTTACAACCACCTAATTTGTCGTTGATATCCTTGCTCTCTAGTGTCACCATTTCTTTAACTTTATATGCCTCATCTCCATCTAATTCCTCTGATTTTATCGGTTTTGATTCTATTAAGGCCTTCCTTTGGGTGGGTGTTCGAGTTCCACCATTCAAAGCTGAAGAAGATTTATCCCTTTGAGTCCCGTCTGTTTTAGCCTCATCACATTTCTGCACAAATTCATTACATACAGAGGCATTCAACTTTTCGTTGTGTCCCCACGATAGTCTTGGCATCCTTCCATGAGCTTCAGACCGTTTTCCCTTGATTACACGCTTAAAAGCAATGTCTGATCCACCGTTTTGGTCCTTCCACCACTCCAAGTATCGTGTGCTAACATCTGACTCGAAGAGCCTGGAAGGTATATAGAGGTTGGCATCTTTAATTGGTCTGTCATAATTTCTCCAAGCATGATTCACACAACCGGGCACATCTTGATCGAGTCCAAATTGCATACATACTCTATGTGGATTATACAGCTCCACACAATCCATCCCAACTAGTTCAGAAGCTCGAATAAGTCTTGCAAATATCATGATTTCTCTTTCCATATTTGGTCCAACCACCACACATTTCTCCCTTTCCTTGTAAAATCTCTTAGCATTCCAATTATTCACAGTATCAATAGCGTAAGGACGCCACAGAAAACATGCTCCTGCAGAATCCATTTCCCTCCTAAGATCAACACTTTCTAGTTTTTTCACCTTATGCCATCTAGCTACTCTTGGCTGCTCAGAATAAACATCACTAGGCTTAGGCTGCAAAGGGATGAATCTCTCCCATGCCCATAGCTGAACAAATTGAAGAGGAGCACGGAGGATAAGCTCCGACTCATCCACTATACACTTTAAAACACTACTATGTTCTGTATGCTTCGATGAATATACAATAATGAACTGTTTAAGCAAGTTCAAATCCCGATAAATGGTAGCAAGAACAGCAGGGGCAAGTGCTATTGGAGTACCTTGAGAAAGATGAAATGCAATAGGGATAACACCTTTATCCACATTTTGAAAACTTTTTTTAGGAAGCACAAACCTAGACAACCAAAGGGTCAAAAATGCAACATGCTCTAAATGGTCATTACCACCTTTCCCTTTAAAATACTCCATCCAGGCATGATGATAAAGATTCACTTTCTTTTCTCTAAAAACTTTATAAACCTCCCTAAGTCTTTCTTCCATTTCAACACACTCTTTAGTCTTAACAGGTTTCAACACACATTGACCTAAAACAGAGAAACCACCTAAAACTAACAAATCCTCCAAAGTAACAGTTGATTCACCCCATGGTAAAATGAATGTGTTTGTCTCCAAACACCATTTTTCACCAAGAGCAAGAATCAAATCACTCTGAAAATGAATCTTGAATGTTGAAGCTGTAATAGCTTCAAAGATTCCAGCTTTTTCCCATGTTTTTTCATATAAAGGCTTTAACTCATCAACCCATTTAGACCATCCATTCATATACATAACCCCACCTCTAAACTTAACATTTAGAGAAGAAAGACAAGATTTTGTCATCAATTCTTGAATTTTGGGCCTTGAAGGGAGAAATGGGGGGTTTTGGGAAGAGGGTAAGGTTGGTTTTAGAAAATGGGCAACTCTGAAAATGGGTTTTACTTTTTCTTCATCATCATCAACGGGTGAAATCATTAGCTCTTCTCTTTCTTCTATTAGTGCAAATTCTTCTAATGAATCCACTTCTGATGAATCCACCATTGTTGGAAGCTTTTTTATTGTTTTGTTTCAGCAAGTTTTATGTAAGGGTTTTGAAGAATGGACAATTTCAAAACCAAATTCTTCCTTTTTATTGTGGAAAATCATGTGGTTTTTCGTGTCAATTCACGTGACATTTTTCTTGTGTCAAAAATTTAAATGTTTTTTTCTTTAATCATATTTTTTCCATATATTTTATATATATCAAATTAATAACTAATTTGACTATAGAACCAAATATAAGACTAAAATAAAGATATTCAAATCTTGAATACAAACAAAATATTGCATAAAATTGAAAATTTGATCATCATATATATAAGTAAGACGTCACTAACAAAACTAGATGTTGAACCAACACACCAAGAGATATATATCTTTTGTGAAGTAATATCATTTTGTTCGATATATCACTTTATGTATAGTCTTAATATATATTGTGTCTAGTTTTTAATTTATCTTTATCATTAATTATATTCGTTTCTCTATTATATTTTTCAAGACATTATATTTATTATATTCAAAGTGTCATATAGTAAAATTACTCTTTTGTATATAGTTTCTTAAGGAATGTGTAAAGTAAATAGTAGACAAATATGATTAGACAGAGGGAGTAATTGTCCTTTCGCAAAATCAAAACAAAAATAACATTATTCAAAACAAAAATAACATTATTCATCATATTCTACCCTTTGAGATTTATTAGCTTTGAAAGTATAAATTTGATCATAGTAAAACTAAATGATTAATTTATGACCGTTGGTCTGTTTAATTAATCAAATAAATTAATTTATGTTCAATTATTGAAAACTTGACTTCAATAGATTATTAAATAAGGGTATAATGATTAACTTACATACTTTTTCTGTCCACTTTTAATTATCATATTGCACTTTTTGAAAGATAATTCGATTAATTTTTAAAATTAAATTACATTAATTTGATATTTTAGCCAAAAAAATCGATATGAAAAGTAGTATACATTACAATTTTGTGCATATCAATATGATGAAAAAAAATACATCATAAAATATTAGTCAAAGATTTTATCGCTTGACTCTAAGAAAATCCTGACAATTAAAAATGAACGGAGAGAATAGTTTTTTAAGAAGCGTGAAACATAAAATGGTGATATATAAATAGAAACGGAGGAAATAATTTTTTAAAATTCTAAATACTTTTAAATAAAATATTATTAAGTGAATATATACCCAACAAGTTATTCTAAATTATATATATATATATA